>NW_027207251.1:600000-900000 GCF_963455315.2 Globicephala melas | reverse complement strand
GATCTTGATTCTCGATCTTGCATTTGGGTGGAAAATCCTGCACTGGGAGATCCAAGTTCAAAGCACTAGACTAACAGAGAACATCAGACCCCAGAGAATATTCATCAGAGTGAGGTCTCATAGAGCTCCTCATCTCAGCAGCAAGACAAAGCTCTAGCCAAGAGCCTACAGACCCCAGGGTTGGAAGCCTCAGGCCAAACAACCAGTATAACAGGAACACAATCCGAATCATAGAAAAAAAAAATGACACAGCAAAAAGCTATGTCATAGTTGAAGGAGGAAGATAAAGGCCTACAGGGTCAAATAAATGAAGAGGAAATAGGCAACCTACCTGAAAAATAATTCAGAGTAATGATAGTAAGGATGATCCAGAATATTGGAAATAGAATGGAGACACGGATTGAGAAAATACAAAAAATGTTTAACAAAGACCTAGAAGAACTAAAGAACAAACAAACAGAGATGAGCAACACAATAACTGAAATAAAAAATTCACTAGAAAGAATCAATAACAGGATAACAGAATCAGAAGAAAGAATAAGTGAGGTGGAAGACAAAATGTTGGAAATAACTGCTGAGGAGCAGAATAAAGAAAAAAGAGTCAAAAGAATTGAAGACAATCTCAGAGACTTCTGGGACATCACTAAGTCACCAACATTCATATAATAGGCATCTCAGAAGAAGAAGAGAAAAAGACAGTATCTGAGGAAATATTTGAAGAGATTATAGTGGAAACCTTCCTCATATGGCAAGGGAAATAATCACCCAAGTGCAGGAAGCACAGACAGTTCCATATAGGATAAACCCAAGGAAAAACAAAGACACATATTAATCAAACTAACAAAAAGTAAATTCAAAGAAAAAATATTAAAAGCAGCAAGGGAAAAACAAAAGTAACATACAAAGGAATCCCCATAAGGTTATCAGCTGATTTTTCAGTGGAAACTCAGCAGGCCAGAAGGCAGTGGCGTGTTACAGTTAAAGTGAGGAAAGAGAAAAACCTACAACCAAAATTACTCTACCCAGCAAGGATCTCATTCAGATTTGATGGAGAAGTCAAAAACTTTTCAGACAAATAAAAGCTAATGGAATTCAGCACCACCAAACCAGCTTTACAACAAATGCTAAAGAAACTTCTCTAAGCTGGGAACACAAGAGAAGAAAAAGACCTACAAAAACAAACTCAAAACAATTAAGAAAATTGTAATAGGAACATACATATCAATAATAACCTTGAATGTAAATGGATTAAATGCCCCAACCAAAAGACACAGACTGGATGAATGGATACACAAACAAGACCCATATATATGCTGTCTATAAGAAATCCTCTTCAGACCTAGGGACACATACAGACTGAAAGTGAAGGGATGGAAAAAGATATTTCATGCAAATTGAAATTTAAAAAAAAAACCTCGAGTAGCAATACCTGTATCAGATAAAATACACTTTAAAATAAAAACTATTACAAGAGATAAGGAGGGACACCATACAATGACCAAAATATCAATCCAAGAAGAAGATATAACAATTACAAATGTTTATGCACCCAACATAGGAGCACCTCCATACATAAAGCAAATGCTAACAACCATGAAAGGAGAAATCGACAGTAACACAATAATAGTAGGGGACTGTAACACCACACTTACACCAAAGGACAGATCATCCAAACAGAAGATAAATAATGAAATACAAGCTTTAAATGACACAATAGACCAGATAGACCTAATTGATATGGATAGCACATGCCACCCAAAAGTGTCAGAATACACTTTCTTCTCAAGTGCACACAGAACATTCTCCAGGATACATCACATCTTGGGTCACAAATCAAGCCTCGGAAAATTTACAAAAATTGAAATCATATCAAGCATCTTTTCTGACCACTCTGCTATGAGATTGGGATTCAACTACAAGAAAAATACTGTAAGAAAAACACATACATGGAGGCTAAACAGTGCACTACTAAATAACCAAGAGATCACTGAAGAAATCAAACAAGAAATTATAAAATACAGAGAAAAACATGACAGTGAAAACACACTGACCCAAAACCTATGGGATGCAGCAAAATCTGTTCTATGAGGGAAATTTATAGCCATTGAATCTCACCACAAGAAACAAGAACAATCTCAAATAAACAAGCTAACTGTACACTTAAAACAGCTAGAGAAAAAAGAACAAAGAAAACCCAAAATCAGTAGAAGGAAAGAAATCATAAATATCAGAGCAGAAATAAATGAAATAGAAATGAAGAAAACAATAGCAAAGATCAATAAAACTAATAGCTGCTTCTTTAAGGAGATAAACAAAATTCATAAACCCTTAGACAGACTCATCAAGAAAAAAAGGGAGAGGATGCAAATCATAAAATTCGAAATGAAAAAGGAGAATTCAGAACTGACACTGCAGAAATACAAAGGATTGGGCTTGCCTGGTGGCACAGTGGTTGAGAATCTGGCTACCAATGCAGGGGACACGAGTTCTCGTGCTGGTCTGGGAAGATCCCACACGCCCCAGAGCAATGCCCACATGTGGGCATGAGAGCCACAACTACTGAGCCTGCACGTCTGGAGCCTGTGCTCTGCAACAAGAGAGGCCACGACAGTGAGTGGCCCACGCACTATGATTAAGAGTGGCCCCCGCTCCCCACAACTAGAGAAAGACCTCAGACAGAAATGAAGACCCAACACAGCCAAAATAAATAAATAAATAAATTAATTAATTAAAAAAAGAAATAGAAAGGATTATAACAGGCTACTACAAACAAGTATATGCCAATAACATGGGAAACCATGAAGAAATGGACAAATTCTTGTAAAGGTACAATTTTCGAAGACTGAACCAGGAAGAATTAGAAAATATAAACAGATGTATCACAAGTAATGAAATTGAAACCGTAATATAAAATCTTCCAACAAACAAAAGCCCAGGACCAGCTAGCTTCACAGGCGAATTCTATCAAACATTAGGGAAGAGCTAACACCGATAATTCTCAAGCGCTTCCAAAAAACTTCAGAGGGAGAAACACTCCCAAATTCATTCTATGAAGCCACAATCACCCTGATACCAAACAAAACCAGAAAAAGATATCACAAAGAAAGAAAACTACAGGGCAATATCACTGATGAACATAAATGCAAAAATCCTCAAGAAACTACTAGCAAACAGAATCCAACAGCACATTAAAAGGATCATACACCATGATCAAGTGGTACTACCCAAAGCAATGTACAGATTCAATGCAAGCCCTATCAAACTACCATGGCGTCCTTCACAGAATTAGGACAAAAAATCTTGCAATTCTTGTGGAAACACAAAAGACCCCGAATATCCAAAGCAATCTTGAGAAAGAAAAACGGAGCTGGAGAAATCATGCTCCCTAACCTCAAACTATACCACAAGCTACAATAATCAAGACACTATGGTACTTGCACAAAAACAGAAATATAGATCAATGGTACAGTATGGTACAGGTACCCACACACATATGGGCACCTAATTTACGACAAAGGAGGCAAGAACATACAATGGGGAAAAGACAGCCTCTTCAATAATTGATGCTGGGGAAACTGGACAGCGACATGTAAAGGAATGAAATTAGAACACTCCCTAACAACATACACAAAAATAAACTCCAAATGGTTTAAATGTAAGACCACACAGTACAAAACTTTTAGAGGAAAACACTCTTTGACATAAACCACAGCAACATCTTTTTTGACCCACCTCCTAGAGTAACAGAAATAAAACCAAAAATAAACAAATACGACTTAATTAAACTTAAAACTTTTGCACAGCAAACGAAACCATAAACAAGACAAAAAGACAATCCTTAGAATGGGAGAAAATATTTGCAAATGAAGCAACAGACAAAGGATTAATCTCCAAAATATACAAAGAGCACATGGAGCTCAATATCAAAAAAACAAACAATGCAATTAAAAAATGGGAGGAAGACCTAAATAGACATTTCACCAAGGAAGACATACAGATGGCCAAGAGGCACGTGAAAAGATGTTCAACATCATTAAGTATTCGAGAAATGCAAATCAAAACTACAATGAGGTATCATCTCATGCCAATCAGAATGGCCATTATCAAAAAATCTAGAATCAATAAATTCTGGAAAGGGTGTGGTGAAAAGGGAACCCTCCCACACTGTTGGTGGGAATGTAAATTGATACAACCACTATGGAAAACAGTATGGAGGTTTCTTAAGAAAATAAAAATAGAACTACCTTATGACCCAGCAATCCCACTACTGGACATATAGCCTGAGAAAGCCATAATTCAAAAAGAGACATGCACCACAATGTTCATTGCAGCGTTATCTACAATAGCCAGGACATGGAAGCAACCTAAATGTCCATCAACAGATGAGTGGATATGGCAGATGTGGCACATATATACAATGGAATATTACTCAGCCATAAAAAGAAACGAAATTGAGTTATTTGTAATGAGGTGGTTGGATACAGAGTCTGTCATACAGACTAAAGTAAGTCAGAAAGAGGAAAAAAAATACCATATGTTAACGCATATATATGGAATCTGAAAAAACAAAAAAGGTACTGATGAACATAGTTGCAGGACAGGAATAAATAAGTAGACATAGAAAATGGACTTGATGACACGGGGTGGGAGGGCGAAGAGAACGTAGCATTGATGTATTTACACTACCGAATGTAAAGCTCGATGCTTTGTGCTGACCTAGAGGGGTGGGATAGGGAGGGTGGGAGGAAGGCTTAAGATGGAGGGGAAATGGGGATATGTGTATGCATATGGCTGATTCGCTTTTTTGTGCAACAGAAACTAGCACAGTAATGTGAAGTAAGTATACTCTGATAAAGATGTATTTTAAAAAATGATATGACTTTAAGGGTGATCACAGATTTAATTTTCCAGGTATACTGAAAAAAACAGAGTAGTGAAATTGCACTAAGGATGACGATAGCAACCAACTTCATTTTTATTTTATCTGCACATTGCACAAGAACTCTTACCCCTGTCCATCACTGCCTTTTAAAAGAGAAGCTTCTTTCATTATAGGATCCTTTTTAAATAAATAAATAAATTTATTTATTTTTAGAAAAAGAATAATTTATTGATAGAAAACTATCAGGAGTTAATGAGTTCTAATTTACACTTGGGAGTGAAGCAAACTCTAAAAATGGTCACAATGATGAAATAATGAATACATAATTTAATATGCTTCTGAAAACTTAGCAAAAATAACCAACGTCTAGAAGTACACAGTTTTCGGTTATTAAATACAAAATATTTTCATGCAACTTCCAGAGATTCTTGCATCTGGTAGAACATTTCTTTCTTAAAAGTGCATTCTTGCATAATAATAAAACAAACAAAATACATTTTGTTTTTTTCTTATGTATTTATCAGTACATTTCATTTCAAATTTATCAATAATGTATATAGCTTATAGCACATTTCAGGAAATGTCTATATGGCAAGAGTGTGTTATTTGGGGTGTTTTGGCTTATCTAAAATTAAGTTAAGAGAAAATTAGGAGCCCAAAATAATGATTAAAATAGAGATCCTCTTGTATAGTGTTCTTGAAAATCATACCCCATGGATGTTCAAATAAAATGGCAGATAAACGGAATATTAAGGAACATGTGCAGCAGATTTTCTATTCTAATAAAAACCATTATTGATTTTCAAAAGTTTACTTTTGAACCCAAACAATTAATTTTTAAAATACTTATTTCATGATACAGTAAACAGGAAACCTGGCTCTTAGGAAAATAAATCTTGCTTTACTCTTCCTAAATCTTGCCGAACAATTTTACAAAAGTTCAGAATTTTAGACAGTATTTTTAATAATCCAGCCTTTCTCCTTTTTTTTTTTTTTTTTTCTTTTTTGCGTTCCGCGGGCCTCTCACTGTTGTGGCCTCTCCCGTTGCGGAGCACAGGCTCCGGACGCGCAGGCTCAGCGGCCATGGCTCACGGGCCCAGCCGCTCCGCGGCCTGTGGGATCTTCCGGGACCGGGGCACGAACCCGTGTCCCCTGCATCGGCAGGTGGACTCTCAACCACTGCGCCACCAGGGAAGCCCAATCCAGCCTTTTTTAAAACACACAGCCTAATCAAGGATCCGGAATTGACGATGTTTTAAATTTCAACATTATTTTATAAAGTGCCAAATTTTCTTTGTAAACTAGTAGAAAAAATTTTTAATTTTCCCTCTTAATGAGTAAGTTTTCTGAATGTTCTGTTTTTATATTAAGTAATTCTGATATCAGTAATCTTATTACACATGTATTTTCACAAATGTTCCTCACAACCGGTTTCTTATCATTGGACTTTGCTTGTGGAATAGGTAAAAATGAATATAAAAAGATGAATTTGTGGTCAAGTTTATCTTTCATTTCTTTGATGGTTTCTGGACTTTAAAAAAAAGATTCTTTACAAGGACTCCATTTTTTATCCCACATAATAAAAATCATTCATACAAGTTTTCTACGTGTACTTTTATGGTTTCAGTTTTACAGTCCACGGAACCCAAGTCCCCGCAAAATCCCTAAGTGCTCCCAGGAGCAGGGACCCGCCCGAGCGCTGTGGGCCGCTAGTACGCCCGCCCCGCCGGGAATCGCGTGGGGAGCGCTTCTACGCTGCAGCCTCCCGGCCACGTCTTCCCAGTACCCCGCCCTCTTTCTGTTGCCGGGGTCGCTTCCCGCGGTAGTGATACAGGAGCTAGCTCCAGGGCGGAAGCCGCGGGACGAACTCGGGCGTTTGGGCGGCCCGCGCTGTACCCTCGCCGGCCGGCAATCGGGATCCATCCCTCGGCGTTTCCCACCGCTTGTCGGGCGCCAACTGGCGGCCGCTTGGAGACCGTCCCTTCCATCCGGAGCTTCAGTGACCTTCGCGAGGGCTGAGACTCAGCCGCCGGGCACGAGGCAGAGTTCCGGGAGGCCGGCGATGCTTGCGGCGCCTGTTCCGGTGGCGCCGGGGCGTGGGCCGTTCATGTTGCCGCCGGAGATTGGCCGAGCAGGGCTATAGCTTCTAAGGCTGGCGCTAACGTCTGTAAAGTGTTGGGCATACTGGATGGGTCGACCAACACGCTGTGGTGCCCCTCGGGCCGCGGGGACAGCCCAGACAGTTGTGTGTGACAAGGAGAGGGTGTCCGTGTCCGTCGTCGTCCTCCGTGTGTCCCGGTGGTCGTACTTTCTCATATTTTCCAACTCGCCTGGAGGTTGGGAACAGCACGGATGTACGCAGACATCGCCCAGTTTTCAACGGCCCCACCGTGGATCCCGATCGCCCTAACCCCCAAATGTTTAGGTTTCTCCCCCTAGTAGGGATCGACCCTGGTGGCGGAAAGGAGGAGACACTGAAAGGGCGACTCCGGGGCTCCCCGTCCTCCTTTCCACGGAGTCGCGACGCTCCGTCCCAGAGGCCGCCCGCCGGTACGTCCTCGCCTCCTTGGGTCTGGGTCCCTCCCAGTGCCATCGCGGAGGTGGGGCTGTTCCCCGGTGGCCACTTTCATTTCTCCAGGTTCCCCGCGAAGCGGCCACGGGGCTCCGCACACCAGATTTCCCGCAGTTCGAGCTGCGTGTACGCGGGGAGGGCCCGGCCTCCCCTTTTCTATTTGCCCCGTGTTGAGAAATGGTACGGATGGTGGACTGGGTGGAGCCGGAGTGTCAAGGTGCGCTTTCGTCGGTGTGCCAGAAGAATCCCTCTGGATGAGATTAGCACTAGTGACGCTTCACCAGGTGGCTGCTGAGGTGAGGTCGACCAGATGGTCCGACGGCGATATTGGGCATAAAAAAAAGAAAGTAATGATATTTTTCTGTTACAAGCTCGATTCACTATAATGTGGACATTAGTTAAATGAAAAATCCCGGGATTTATAGTAATGAAAATTACCATTGTCAGTGTTACTCAAAATTACAGTAATTATTACCCTTGTTTGCAGTTAATTTTGAAAAGAGTGATTCAAGTTTCTGTATGCACAGAGTATGTGACTGAAGATGATGAAAGAGGGATTTTGGAATGCAGAATTTTCTAAATCTTCCTGGAAGTCGGGGAACCTCTCCCTCGAGCCACAAGGCCCTATGCCACACCCTGCAACAACCAACGTGGAAAACCAGACCTCAACCTCGGCAACAATAGGCCTCAAGGGTCAGTGTTGAGTCAGTGACTCACAGCTTCCTCATTTTTCATCCTTTCCATTTAGAACCAAATGGGGGAAAGAAATATATCAATATGGTCCCCTAAGTAAACATGTGGGATGCCCATTCTCCTATCAGTCCGCCTCCAACTTCTCCACTTGACAAGCTGTGATCAGGACATGCCTCCCTTTTTTTCCCCCAGAAGCCATCCCCATCCGTATGCCTTCCCTGAGTCTCAGCCGAATGTGACTGGTGGTGGCTGACTCCTGTGCTCTATAGACGAATTCTGAGTAAATAGGGCTTGTCTCATTTTGGGAGTGGGGGGGGGTCTTTGTTCATTTGTACAGAGCTTAGAGTGGGAACCAAATCAAGCAATGAGGATTATATGTGTTTCCAATTATTTTTCAAAAACGTATTATTGATTACTCACCGGTTTTTAAGTTGAGATAGAAATCATATACCATAAAATGCCCTTTGAACACTCTAGAGTTTAGTGATTTATTGTCTGTTTACAAAGTTGTGCAACCATCATCACTATCTGATCCAGAATATTTTATCTCCCTACAAAGACACCTAGGACCCCTTAAACAGTCACTTCCTATTTCCCTGCCCCACAGCCGTAGGCAACTAACTGGGTGCTTTTCATCCCTGTGGACTTGTTTTTTCTGTATATTTCAAGTACATGGGTTTATACAACTGTGGCCTTTATGTCTGGCTTCCTATACAGTGTCATGTATTTGAGGCTCATCCATGTTTTATCATGTGATTAATTCCTCTCTTTGGCCCAGAACTTTCCTTTGTAAGTCCTTAAGATACACACACAGGAAATTCCCTGGCGGTCCAGTGGTTAGGACTCCACCACCCTCTCTCTTTCAAGGACCCAGGTTCGATCCCTGGTGGGGGAACTAAAATCATATAAGCTGCGCAGTGCAACAGCAAATATATATATATATATATACACACACATGTGCTACCATTTTTTTTAATGTGGAAAATAGAGTACCAAAATTGCTATTGTAACCATTTTATGCAGACAGTTCCAGGGCCCAAAATTGCCCCACCAACCCAGAGCTGCCAGGAAGCACACAGGACACCAGCCCAGCCATGTTGTCCTTTCTCAGAACTCTGCACACACCCTTTCCAAGACTCCACCAATTTGTGCCACCACCCAGCGGCCAAAGAGGTGACCACCTGTTCAAGGGGAGGGGGGCAGCAGTGGCAAAGGGAGAGAGACATGAAAGGAGAGACAAGTGGCAAAGCCTACAGCACCGGGCATCCCAGTCGGTCTCACCACCAAGTACTAGCCAGCCTCAACCCTGCTCAGCTTCTGAGCTCAGAAGCTGGCAGTTGACTTCATGGTGATGCGGACCTGGATGATGGCAGCCCAGACCAGGCACCCAATGCCCCATGCTGTGCAGCCCTGCCATGCCATCTGCACTCCTCAGCCCATGTCAGAGCCCTGTGGCCCCAGACTCCTGTGGCAAACTGCTCCTGACACACCCTCAGCCATCTGGTGGCCAGGCCACCAGGCTGTGACTCTGAGTTCCCAGGAGATTGTTTTCAGTAAGGGTATATGGCCAGTGGTAAGAGGGCCTGGGCAGCAGGAAGTGACTGGAGGAAAGCCCAGTCTTCTGTAATTCAATGCTGCCCTGACACTGACTGGCAGTGTCTCTCTGATGCCTTCATGGCTCCCTCTGGATATTCCACCCACACAGCCATATTCCAGGCTGGGATGCCAGGGGAAACACTTACAGGATGGAAGCATCCCCCAGTGACCAACGCCAGGCACCCGGCCTCCACCATCTCTGGACGCTCATGTACGTAGCCTCACTATCACATTCCTTAATATTAAAAACAGGGGATCCAAGGCACCGAAGACTTGTCGTAGGTCAGGATGAGAGCTTAGAACTGAAGCCTAGTGACTTCGAATGCTGTCCCCTAAGGTGACGCCATCTGCCAGGAGACACGTCCACCTCCAGGTAATCACAATCAGTCTAGTTCAGTACAAAGAGGGACAGGTGTGTCACGGTGGGGACGGGGTGGAAACTTCCCCCCTCTGCTTCTGTTTCCCTACTTGCTGCTGCCCGGGGGGCCCAAGCCAAGTCCTCCTCAATATCCTATATTATTATATCGTCCTGTTTTGACTCAGACACCACAGGAAGATGCCTGCCCCTCAAGGTATAATTTTCTCAATTTTGATTAGTACAGCCATGAAATGTTTTCAAAGTGTTAAAGTACACAAAATATGAAAATCTCCCAGGCCATTGAAGTTCTACATGAGGTAAGGGTGAAATAAGTTCCGTTGAGCTCCTAGTCCTGGAAGGAGGGAAGGAGGAGGAAGAACGAATTAAACTTTGGTGAACTTACTCTACACATGGCCTGTGTTTAATCCTTTTATCTATTCAGTTACTTAGTCATCACAGTTTTTCAAGATGTTTCTCTCTCTGGCCCAGCGTGTTCACAGAGCTCACAGGCTGGAGAGTTTCTCAAAGAATGATCACAACACTGGGGGTCGTGGGGTCCCAGATGAGGCCAGAGGCAAGCAGGAGAAGGTGTGTAGATCAAGAAGGGCTTCGTGGAGAAGGTGACATCTGAAGAGGCTCTTCAAGAATGAGTTCTCATCTAGCCAAAGACTGGCATTGAGCAGGACCCAAGTACAAGGTCAATAAATGAGTGGATAGATACACTAATGTATGCCATCCCCCTAACACAGACAAGGAGGCCTGGCCCACTGAGGATTTGCAAAATTTGGAAACACGAAACAGTGGGGGATCAGTGGGGAAAGGCTACAGTGTGATGCCTGCCTCACTCCCTTTATGGGTGTCTTGACACCATAATGCCCTGTGTTCTGCCTTCTTAGGGAGCCCTTGTCTGTCCTCTGTTGTGGGATACTGCCTGTAATTCCCAGCAACACCTTTCTGTGTGTAATTGTGCTCATTTCAAAGGGATCTATTGACGAGTGAGAGGGTGGTGGGCAGCTCAATATAGAAAGGTGGAAGGAGAAAATGACAGGGAGTCCTGCATCAATGGGATCATGGGGTGGGATGCAAGGGAGTGGGGAAGGGGCAGAGGTCTTGTCTTAGAGCTTGAGGGTGGGACCATCAAGGGGTTCCCTCACTGATAGTGATTCCACAAGAGGAGACAAAGGATGAACTCAGTTTGGGACCTAGGACTTTGAGAAGCCTGTGGGAATTTCGGGCGGGGATGACAGGTGAGCTACGCATAGAAAATGAAGGTGTGACAGAGGGGCAGGATCAGAGCTTTGACCCAGATGAGATGGGGAGGAAGTGTAGCGGAAGGGGCCTGAGGACACTGGGGAAGTTTGTTAACTGCAGTCATCATGGGAGTTCAGTCCACAGCCTGCTAGCTGCTAACAGAGTGCTGGGCCCAAGTTCACATGTTTCCATTTTGAAACTCTGGAGTAGAATTTGCTGATCACTGGAATTGAATTTACCTGTTGGTGTGATCAAACTCAAGCTAATGAGCTAGGAAAATGAGATCAAGGCTTACAAATAAAAGCAAAACAGACTGAGCAGAAGAGAAGTATTCAAGCTAAAAACTAAGTCTCTCAAACATGCAGCCCATGGTGACTTCAGGGCCTTTGCACTTGCTATTCTCTCAGCCTAGAACACTGTGTCCTCTACATGTTTGCTCCCTAAGCTTCTTCAGGAATTTTCAAAAGTTTACTTTCCTTTTCTTTATGGTACATATCACCTCCTGATATTGTGTTCCTCTATTTTTTAATCTGTTTTCCCCATGAGTCTGTCACCTGCATGTGAATTGGGATCTCCCTCCACCTGTTTCACCCACTGCTGTCGTCTGGTGTCTGGACCAGGTCAGCACACAGTAGGGCCTCAGTGAATGTGTGCCATGTGCTGGGTGAGGGAGCACTGAATGTATAGCGGGGATAGCTGCGGGTCATAGAGAATTGCCCTTGATTGAGAATGAAGTGTTCAGAAGGACAATCTGCTCAAGGTCTTGGTATCTTGTTCTTCTGGAAATTTCTCATGGTTATTGTAAAGATGCAAAATTAGACCCAGGGAAAGCCGCTGCTGTCCTGATTTGGGGACAGCCCTAGATATGCTATGCTGCTACTTCTCAGAGCTGAGGTCACATGGGTGGGTGGCAGGTCCAAGCGTCTCAGGGGCATTTCACCTCTTCCCAATCTGTCCTCCCATTGATGTAAGAAACTCCGTGTTCAGTACAACTGTGACCAATACCTTCCACTTGATGGAGGCTGGGCTGTGGTAGCAGGATATCCAACCCGAAAGACCTCATTCCCCTCTGTAAAACTTAAAAAGCTGTTTCCTCCAACCTGAGTCCATCCAAGCCCCACCCATTCCTCACATCCTGCATCTCAAGAGAGTTTCTGCAACTTCATTCAGCAAATGAGACCGCACTAGGTGTTAGGGCCTGGGGCTCATCCAAGGACCCAAACCTCATGTGACGAGTAAATGGTCCTCGTGTGTGGATAGAAACCTGTGGGCATCTTCTGGGGCTGCTAGGAGACTCCTATCTTTCTGTGCTCTCAGATTATGAACGCTGCAAAGCTGAGCCCTGATTGTGCTAACTCCTACCCACCCGTCCCCTCACTCTGAACGTCACAGAGATGCTCTAGTGTATTAGACAAAGCTCAGATCCTGCTTAGACTCGCAAGGCCCTTAGGAATACAGGCCAAGGAAGCAGCAATCTTGTCCCTGGTTGGTCCCTACCAGCGTCATTCTCCTCTGCTTGCTATTGTCCAATGACCAAAAAAAGTTGTTCTATGTGTTTTGCACAGTTTCTAATTGTTTATATTGAGGACAACTCCCACACAATTTCCTCCTTCATGGAAGGTTCTGGAATTATTTTTTTCATGTGCTTCACCTTCTGGACTCTGAGAGCGCAGCGAGACTGTATTGGGCCCTGACATCTCTTGCTCAGTTGTAACATTCATCACAGAATCTTCGTGGTGGTTTATCTAAAAAGGCAGCCACCTTCAATTCCTTCCTTCCTTATACAAAACGAGGCACACCACCCCGAGGAGACAAGCGGTCTGTTTCTCCAAACTCCTACATCTGACCTGGCCTGTGAATGCTTTGACCCGTAGAGAGCTGCAGAGGTGACATTGGGCCAGTCCTTAACCGGCCTTATAAGAGATCTGACCACTGACCCTTTCTTTAATCAGACTGCTGCTCATACAATGTGGTCCATGGAAACACAGGCTCTGCTGCGAGGAAACCAAACCACGTGCGGAGGTCACGTGCACACTCTGGCCCCCAGCACAGGAGACCCCCAGCCAGCCCTGTGAGGAGCCTGCTGGAGCCTCTCTGTGACACTGCCCCATATGCCCTCCAACTGCAGCAGCACGAGGAGCTCTAAGCAAGAAGCATGCAATTAAACACAGACAGCCCACAGAACTAGCAGTGATAATAATAAATTATATTTCAAACCACTAAGTTTTGTAATAGTTTGTTACGTAGCAGTAATAAACCCGACTATTTCTAGGACAATCCCTTGAAGCAAAATATAACCTGAAAATCAACTATAAGTTCCATTAAAAAAAAAGTAAAATAAAATTCTACTGAGTAAAATTTTAAAATCACTGGCTTTATTTCAAGATTTATGAATCAGGCAGGATCCAATTTAGCAGATAGAAAGAAACTCTGAGGAGTTGCACAAAATGAAAGACGCTTATAGGCAGAAGGGAGCTGAAACAAGGAAGCTGTTCTGGGCAAAGCTTCGTGTGGGTTATTGCAAGGTTTCTTTGCATTAGCGGATGGCAGCGGTCTCCCAGGCAGATGGCTTAGCTAGTGCTGATCACAGGATTCCTGACCCTCTGGATTACGGTTCCATTTCTGGAGGAGCCGAAACTGCATTTAAGTCGCAGTTTGATGACATTGTTCTTACTAAGCAACTCCTTTGGGGCTGTTGTCTTGATTTTAACTGTCCCCTGAGGGCAGCAACAAGGTTTATCATTGTTGAGTCCTTGTGTTAAGCACAGTGAGTGGCATATTCATTCGTCAAAATGCTGATCCAACATCTGTTGTGTGCCAGGCCTGTGCTGGGGGAAGGGATTCCCAGTCCCGAGAAGACAGAGACTCTCTCAACAAGGGAATCACAAAAAGGCACGTTCCGGGCTATGATACCAGCTGCTCATTCAGTGTTTATGGAGTCTCTACCTCGGGCTCCACACTGATCTGGGCTGTAGGCCATGCAGAGAATAAAATATACAAAAACAAGAACAATTTAGAAAGAAACAACCCTGCTGCTGCTCCCATGGAGCTGACGCTGCGGAGGGGGACAGACAGTAAGCAGAACAGCGTGTAGAAGGGTTGGCGCTGTGCAGGGAAGAGCAGGTCTCAGGGGAAGCAGGAGAGCAGGGCAGGGGAGGGGCTGGGCTGGCAGGGAAAGGGGACAGCGGTGGCAGAGGAGCTCGTAGGACTGGGACCCCGTGAGGAGAGTTCCTCCAGGTGAGGCAGCCACAGTGGGTGCTGACAGGGCCGGCCCTGGGTGCTGCGCAGCAATGAGGTGGGTGATGACTGGGACACATGGGCGGGGGAGGCTGACACTGCAGATGCACAGGCAGGGGACGTGTCTCTGAGGACGGGACGTTTAAGCTGCTCCCTAGTGTGGACCAAGTATCTATGTTCTGTAAACCTGACGCTTTAACATCTCCTCACATGAACATGCTGGGCTCGCCTTGTTCTAGACAAGCCAGTGCCAAGCCCGGGTCCCCTTGCCTCGGCCCCTGGGTCCCTACTCTCCTGCCTCCCTGGATTCAGAACTGCTCCCAGGCCTGCTTTTGAAATACAAACCAATCCATCCAGAGCCCTCACCATCCACCTCCTCTGTGGCTCTCACACTGGGGACCACTGTCTCCCTTCCCTCAACACCCAGACACCAGGGACAGCCCCTGACATCCTACAGCCTACTCAGTCCTGAATCTACTCGCCATCCTCCCTGTTCCTTCCTGGGGAATCACAGAAATAGCACTTGTCACGAATTTCCCTCCCTCCCTCTGCCTGCTGACCAATGTGCGGCCTGCCCCCTCCTCTTGGGAGCTGCAAGTGACCAACCATCTTTTTAGAGACAGTCGTCTAGTGATCCGTTGACCTTACCTTACCTCATATTCCCTATTAATAAACTATATTTTAAACCAGTCCCGAAAGAAAAGACACTGTGTACATAATTAAGCATGAACAAATGAACTATGGAACTTTTTATAATGTTCTCAATAATTTTAATATTTTATTATATATTAGGCTGTCTTTTCAACATAAAATTGTGGGTCCATAAGGCTGGAGAGTACATGAGAAGTTACATGGACAAGAAAAGACACCTGGGAATTCCCATACACCTCCACTTGAATGGGGAGCTCAGGCCAACGCTTGAGTTGAGTTCCGCTTTGTGGGTGGATGACGCAATTGGAAATTTTTGTTTTTCCAAATTAAGCTTTTAAATGTATTGGTTTAGCAGAGGAGTTAGTTCTAAACTCATCTTTCCAGCAACATTCAAGTGACAACAGACGTAAGATTGTCTGTGCCCTGAGTTATTTATTTAGAATCTGCACGTATCATCAGGGAAACAGCACAACACATTTCAAAACAAGCTACGTGTTTAGGAGAGAGCCGGGGTTCACGCTGTGGTGGAAAGAACAAGACCGTATTCCCAGAAAATATTAGCTCCAGATTCCTTTTGTTGGGAGCATCCATCTTCACCCATTAGATTTCCAGAGAAGCACCGGGAAAGGATACTGGATTGTTGCTGAGCTTGGCTTCCCCCCCCCCCCATGAAACAGAGAGCTGAAAGTATCAGACAGCTGTAGTCCTTGGAGCAGCCTGACCCATGGCAAGTGCAGAGAAGAGCCCCTTCCACGATTCCTATATTGGTTAGAGTTCAGTGGCTGCAAAACACCGACCTCCCCCTCACGTAATTATGCCAAATAGAAGTTTGCATCTCTCTCACATTCTGATCTGGAGGCAGGCAGTCCTGTGCTGCTCTCGCAAGGCTACTTCAGGAAGCTTCTCTGTCATCCCTGTTGCTCTGTCATCCTAGGGGAGTTGGCCTCCTCCGGGGTGGACGTGGGGCAGGATGGAGCTACAGTTTCAGTGTGAAGTAGGACAGAGGGAGAAGGAGAAAGTACGGCCTGCCTCTCCCATGTAGGAAATATCCTAGAAGTTGCACAAATTTCTTTTCTTCCATCTTGGGGGGAGAGCTTAGTCTCACAAACAACCCAGCTGCACAGGAGGCCGGGAACGTCTGTAGCCTCGGGCAGCCCTGCACTTAGTTAAATATCGAATGTTCAGTTGCTCTAAGAGAGAAGTGGGCCAGGGTGTTGGGAGCCAAATGGTTGTCTCTGCCCCCCGCCCCCACAGGTTTCAATGTTTTCTCTCATCACCCACCCCCTCCCTAACAGAGTTCGAGTTTTATGAGAGTTTTTCCAGACAAATCACATTAAATCATAGTTCAGGACCCAGCTGAAAATCATCAGCCTGTGGGTGCTTTTCATTAGGCTCACTGGCGAATTGCTGGTGGAACTCCGTTACTAACATTGTCTTTGGCTAGGGGACTCGACAGGGAAGGGTAGTGGCAGAACAATAGTAAAGTACAAAGTGGGAGCAACAGGGTGACAGGCAGAGGCTTCAAACCCCAGGAGGAAAATAAACACAGACACACTCCTGTATTCAACCCTCAAAATAATTTTGTAGGGAAGAAACAGCTACAATTAAGTAAAATCATATCTAAACACTTAAAATTATCCTCCTTACAAGTTCTCTTAGAATTTTCATTAGTCAGAATCTCCATAAACACTTGATCCAGATGTGAAAGTAACTTTTTTTTTTTGTATATCTAACTAGCAAGGTGTCAGAAAAAAATGCAAATGTAAACGTGGTGAGGATGCAGTGAGACCAGCACTCTTAGATGCTGGATTGGAAAAATGTAGATGGTACCACTTTTTTCTGGAGCATCATTTGGTAATATGCATTAAAAATTGTAAACTATTTATGGTGTTTGAGCTAGTAATTTTACTTCTGGGAATTCATATAAAGATAATAATCACAGATGCTGACAAAGATTTAGGTACAAGTGTTTACCAAATAACTGGAAAGATATTCCATGTTCATACATGGGAAGAATTAATGTTGGCAACATTTCCATTCTCCCCAAGGCAATCTACACACAGATTTAATGTAATAAAAATAATTAATGTAATGTATCAAATTTCCAATGACATTATTCACAAAAATAGAAAAAACAATCTTAAGATTTGTGTGGAACCACAGAGGACTTTGAATAGCTACAGCAATCCTGAGAAAGAAGAACAAAGTTGGAGGAATCACACTTCTTGCTTTCAAATTACAATGCAAAGCTATAGTCATCAAAACAGTATAATACTTGCATCAACATAGACACACAGACCAGAACAGAATGGAGAGCTCTAAAATAAATCCCTGCATGTACAGTCAACTAATGACTGACAACAGGGCCAAGAATACTCAATGGAGAAAGGATAGTCTCTTCAATAAATTGTGTTTGAAAAACTGGCAGCCACATGCAAACGTATAAAACTGGATGTGCATGTTGTCCCACTTATAAAAATCAACTGAAAGTGCATTAAAGAAACATTTAACATCTGGAACCATAAAACTCCTACAAGAATATATAGGGGACTGGCTCCTTCACACCGGTCTTTGCAATTTTATTTTATTTTTTTTTTGGATTTGACACCAAAAACAAAGAAAACAAAAGCCAAAATAAACAGGTGCAAGTACATAAAATTAAAAGGTTTCTACACTGCAAGGGAAACCATCAACAAAGTGAAAAGGCACACTATGTAATGGGAGAAAGTATTTGCAAATATCTAATAAGGGGTTAATATGCCGATTGTATAAAAACCCACACAAGTCAATAGCAAAACAACAATAACAAAAACAATTTAGTTAAAAAATGAGCAGAAGAACTGGATAGATATTTTTCCAAAGAAGACATGCAAATGGGCAACAATACATGAAAAGATGTTCAACGTCAGTAATCATCAGGGAAATAAAAATCAAAGCCACAGTGAGATATCACCTCACACCCGTTAGAATGGCTGCCCTCAAAAGCACAAAAGAGGGCTTCCCTAATGGCGCAGTGGTTGAGAGTCCGCCTGCCGATGCAGGGGAGACGGGTTCGTGTCCCGGTCCGGGAAGATCCCACATGCCGCGGATCAGCTGGCCCGTGAGCCATGGCCGCTGAGCCTGCACGTCCGGAGCCTGTGCTCCACAACAGGAGAGGCCACAAAAGTGAGACGCCTGCGTACTGCAAAAAAAAAAAGAAAAAGCACAAAAGAATGAGTGTTAGCCAAGATGTGGAGAAAAGAAATCCTTGTGCACTTGTAGGTGGGATGTAAATTGGTGCAGCCACTCTGGAAAAGAGTATGAAGATTTCCTGATTATACCACAATAAAGCTGAAAAAAATCTATTGTAAAATGAAAAACAACAACAAAAAAACCCAAAACCACAGGGCTTGTGGGGAAATGGGTTTAGGGCTCAATACTCAAAAACTGTCATTGGTACATTAAAAAATAAGGGCCTGCTAGGGACTGAATATTTCTGTCCCCTGAAAATTACTATTTTGAAGACCAATTCCCAATGTGATGTTATTTGGAAGTTCCGTGATGTTAGTTCAGGAAGTAATTGAGTCAGGAGAGTGGAGCTGTCATCAATGGGTTTAGTGCCCTTATAAAAAGACACCCGAGAGCTTGCTTTCTCTGCTTTTCACCCAGAGAATACCTCTCCAGGAAACAGCTCTCACCAGACAAGTGCTGCCATCTTGATCTTGGACTCCCAGGCTCCAGAACTGTGAGAAATAAATCTTTGTGTCAAAACCACCCAGTCTGTGGTATATTTGTTACAGCAGCCCAAACTAAGACAAACCCTAACAAAAATGGTAGTGTAAGTATATGTGCTAAATGGTTAAATATTCACCCACAACAAATATGACACTTTAACTTGAAAAGGGCCTGCAGTTTGCTGGTTAATCTGGGTGGCAGAAGGGTTGCAGCTTGTGGGTGATTGTGAAGCAGTGAGAGAAGGGTGATTTGAAATGCCATAAAAAGCTGTAACGTCTGATGTGAGTGGGGTAGCTGTCTGAGGTGTGTGCAAGTGTGTGTTTTGTGTTTTTCCACCTGGCTAGGTTCCTCTGGGTGCAGCTGTGCATTCATTCACCAGCTGTTTCTCTGGACAAAATTACATGTGAACACAAGTGAGATTCAGAATATGTTCAAATTGTTCCCTGTATGTCAGGCATGTTAGAGCAATACTTATTGCAACTCTGACAATGTATTAATATCTTTCTCCAAGATGGCTATGAAACAGCATATATGACCTTTAATCTGGGGCTCCCTAAGGATCACGAACTGCAGGTTGAAGGAATTGAAGAAACGGGATTTAAACAATTATTTTTAAATAATTAATGTAATACGTTATGGAAAAAAGGAGTACTAAGGTTTAAAGCTTACCTTGGCTTCCATGTTCCGTTGAGTCATTTTCTCTTAATGAATTCAGTTCTCAGATTATGCAACCAAAAATCTTTAGGCTTTTGTATAGTTAAATATAGAATATTATAATATAATGCTAATGTAGTATGAGCTTCAATAGGTGTGGAGAACAACATTTTGAAATATGAAAATCCATAAAGCAGGGTTAGTATTTCCATAGGCACCATAGTCTAACTTTAGATTTAGAAAAATAATGACCCTGACTATCTGAGATGGTTAAAGCCAGTTTTTCAACTTTTCTTGTGGGGGGGCCCCACACTGTCTTAACAACATCTTCAACTTACATTGATTAAACAACTCTAAACTAAATGCACTTCAAGAAATATCAATAAATCTTTACTCAATTAAAAATAATATCCCAGAAATTTTCATCTATATTTTGGATGCTTCAGCGTTTTTAAATTGGTTTTTACCCTGATTATGTGAGTAATGTGTGGTCAAAATTTATAAAGTACCAAGAAAATAAGAATTATGCACATCTCTATCACAAAGAAAGAGCTAGTAAGAGTTTTATATATTTACACTCCTCATAAACTCACATGTAAATATTGTTGATTTCCCCCTCTCTCCATTTATGTATAATGTAATGTAATATATAATATTTGGAGCAATGCATTGAAAGAATGCAAGATTGGGCATCTGATTTGCAGATGACACAGCCCATCTTCCAGGCCTGCTCTAAGGATTTAAATTAGATTCCCAAAGTTAAGGGTTCAACATATGTAACACATAATGTAAATAGTAGCTGCTGTGATACATTTATTGACCTGTATTTAAGTATCTTCATAGACATTATGATAATGCCTGAATAATGTTATGTCAGGAACTTGGGCAATATAGTTTAACCATTTCCTTGCTAGTTAGAGACTAGATTTAGGGCTCTTCACAATTTTTCCATCTTAAAAGTAAACTATTTGAATACCTTTTCTATGTACAAACACGTTGCCATATCATTTTTCCCCCGTTAGTAGTAGAATTCTAAGGATGGAATTACAAGAGGTTTATTATCACCTCTTTAAAAACTGCTTTCTAGAAATGTACCAATTTACATATGTGGCTGTTCACCGCTTTTGATTTAATTGTGCCATGTTTTGAAAGTTTTCCTAAAGGTAGAAAAGATTGTATTATTATTCACTTGTGAGATCAACGTTTTATGTTGGTATTTTTATTTAATCAAAGGAATTTTCTGTGCACACCATTCGTGTGTGTGTTTTAGATCTGCTTTATTCTTTCTGTTTAAATCAATTTGCATTAATGTTTTAATATTTTAAAACTAATAGTTTATTTTAAAAAATAGTTTAAAAATATTAACTTATACAAATATTAACCTCTTGAAGTTTCCCATTTTTATGTAATTTTTCTTCTATCCTTATATGTTTGAGATTTTCCCATCTAGAAACCATATACATCTATATATTTTTTTAAATAAAACCCTGTTTGTATATCAAATTTATTTTTTATGTTTTGAGTGAAGATGTAAATACTTTTTAAAGAAAATTAACTACCCAGTTTTTCATCACCACTTATTGTATGGTCCATAATGGCTTCTATTGACTGTAATACCTTTATCATATAGGCTCTCATCCTAGAATCTACATTTAGGGTAACGCTAGTCTCAGCTACGAATTGGCACTTGTCATCTACCTCCTCAAGGATTAAATCATGTGCTGGTGCAGCTGCTGCAGCCACTGACCTTCAACACTCCCTGAAAGGAGTTCTAGGTGGAGAGCAGAAATGAGGCACTCTGTGCTCGGGGGAAACTGGCAGGACAACTCTTCAGAGAGTTACATACTTTCAGGAGAAGATTTTATGAGCCCAATTCTTGTATCCCCTCATATCTAGAAAAACACTAAGATCTTTCATGGTGAGGTCTGCTCTCAAGACTAGCAGCAACCTTCGCGAGACTAACAGAAACATTCTGCAAAAAATATATGTTCTCGATTGCATATACTCCCCATTCACCAAAATCACATATATACTGATCTTCCCCCCTGCCTCTTTGGAGTAGATTCTCAGAGCTCTCTGAAATGCAGTCTCCTGGGCTATACTCCTCATTTTGCTCCAAATAAATCTTAACTTGCAACTCTCACGTTGTGCATTTTTTTTAAAGTCGACAGTAGTTTACCGTTTTCTGTATTAGAACCACACTCTTAATTTAGCTTTATATATATAATTAGTAAGGCACATTTCACTCATTCTCTTCAAAAAAAAAATTCTAGCTTGACTTTCAACTAAACCTTAATCACTTTCTTAACAACATACTAGGATTTTGATTGGAAGTTTATTAGAATTAAAATCGAGAAAGGTAGATCTCTCTATAATATTTGGTGCTCTACAGAATCATGGTATTTTCTCTTTTTTTTTTTTTTGGTCTTTTTAAATGGTATTTTGTAAATTTGATTTTTTTCTACTTATTCATTCTCTATATTCCTTTAAAATACGTTTATTTTAAATTTTAGTTGCTTTTTTATGAAAGAGATTTATACATATGTTTTCTATACCTTAAAAGTAGAAAGTCAGCTGTTTTGTGCACTCTTTATGATTCTTGTCCATTGAACTGTTATATTTTTAAGGATTTTCAGTGCCGTTTCATTAACTATTGGGAAATCTCATAATTTCTGAAAATGTCCTTTAGCATTCAACAATTCATATATTATTAATTAGTATTTTAATAAGATAGAATTTTAAAAATTGGAATATAGTTGCTTTACAATGTTGTGTTAGTTTCTGCTGTACTGCAAAGTGAATCAGCTATATGTATGCATATATCCCCTCTTTTTTGGATTTCCTTTTCATTTAGGTCTCCACAGTGCATTGAGTAGAGTTCCCTGTGCTATACAGCAGGTTCCCATTAGTTATCTATTTTATACATAGTAGTGTATATATGTCAATCCCAATCTCCCAATTCATCCCACCTCCCTCTTCCCCCCTTGGTGTCCATACATCTGTTCTCTATGTCTGTGTCTCTACTTCTGCTTTGGAAATAGGTTCATCTGTACCATTTTTATAGATTCCACATATATCTGTTAATATACGATATTTGTTTTTCTCTTTCTAACTTACTTCACTCTGTATGACAGTCTCTAGGTACATCCACGTCTCTACAAATGACCCAATTTCATCTCTTTTACTGGCTGAATAATATTCCATTTATATATGTACTACATCTTCTTTATCCATTCATCTGTTGATGGACACTTAGGTTGCTTCCATGACCTTTCTATAGTAAATAGTGCTGCAATGAACATTGGGGTGCATGTGTCTTTTTGAATTATGATTTTCTCAGGGTGTACGTCCAGTAGTGGGATTTCTGGGTCATATGATAGTTCTATTTTTAGATTTTTAAGGAATGGCCATATTGTTTTTCATAGTGCCTGTATCAATGTACATTCCCACCAACACATAAAATTGGTGTGTGGTTTTGTTTTGCACCATTTATGTCTGATATCAGGGTTAAATTATTTTCACAAAATACAGATTTCTTCTATTCGTCTATTCTTGATTCTCTGAAACTATTTGTTACTTTTCTGGTCAGCTGGTTTTTTTTTTTTACTTGTATAACCCATACATGATTTTCAGAAGTAATTGTTGAAAAACTTTATTTTATGTGCTTTCTAGCTTATTTTTCTTTTGTTTTAGTTGTTTTAAATACTGCTCTTCAGAATTCATATTTTTCCAGAAAGTAGTCAATTTCTTGAATATTCTAATGTAGTTGCAGTATATATATATGTGTGTGTGTGTGTGTGTGTGTGTGTGTGTGTGTATCTGACCTGGGGTCTCACACAATGCCCCTAAATCCCTTGGAGTTTCCTGGGTGATAGAAGTGTTAATTTAATTTTTTTTTCTGGTAGGAAACGATTACTTGCATATCACTTAGACCCTTTAAAGTCTCATTTTTAAGGTTTGTTAGTGCAGTTCTAGAGTATCCTAGAGTATCCTTTATTCTAGGGCTTGTGATTAGTTCCACTTCTAATATGCACAATTTCTGGTGTCTTAATTGAATGCCCCATGTATTCAAGGAGGTTTCTTCACTCTGGCTGGTGAGGATTCTCAGCCATACATGAACTTTGGAAATTATTTAATGAACAGTTCTCCAGTAATTGTTCTTTCTGCAGAAATTGTTCCTTCCCAGCCTTGTGAAATTTCACCTGTGTGTGCTCAGATTAGTACTCGACAGAGACTCAGAGGGATAATCAGGCAGTGGTGGAGTTCTCTCTCTGGGTAGCTCCTTCCTTTTGCATGTCCTGCCCCACAAATTATCGCCCCCTGGACCCCCCAACTCACTGTGTTCTCTCCCTTGCTCTTCCCTTGGAGCCTCTTCCTCTCAGTTCACCTGTAATTTCTGGGCCACTGAAAGTACTTGCATCTAACTCTGTCTTCTCCTGCTCCTATGTAAAGTCTCAGTAGCATCTTCCCCTGAATGATGACCATGGATGAAACCTAAATCCTATTCTCCTTCCCCAGCTACTTTAAACTCCACTCTGGATGTCTCCTCTCATCCAGGCTCAGTGAGTCAGAATCATCCATGATCCATTTTTTCATACTCAACAAGATGTCTGGCCATGTTGAGAGTTTCTCCAGTGGAGTGGGTTGAGCAATGATGGACAAAGAGAGACGAGTAGACAGCAGTTAGAGACCATGTCAGGCTGTGGTGGGCATGAGAATGAATGACACTGCTAAGAAGAGGAACAGATTATAGAGAAGTCACAAGGGTAGAAGAGGTTGGAAAATGTTTTCAAACACAGATCGGGGAGAAATCTGGTAGAGGAGAGGTTGAATTTATAATAAAATAAAGAGAAATGACCACTTCTAGGTTCCTCAGAAAAACTCAGTACCTGCTATCTTACTGGTAACATCTTATCAAATGTTATTTCAGTTAGAAATACTTTAGGCTACAAATCCTTTAGAAACTATCCTATACAGATTTTAGCAGGAGAATAACATAGGCCAAAGTTATGCATTGCAGCATTGTTTGTATTGTCAAAAGATGGTTGACTATTAGTGTTTATCCCAATATGGACTGGCAACATGCATTATAGTACATCATCCACTCAGTGGACTGCTTTGTAGGAAACAACGTCCTGATAGAAGTTTTTTTCCCCAGATATTTTTCAACTGAATATAAGGAAGATGTAATGAAACATTATACAACTACTTATGTATTAAAATGTGGAGTGAAGGAAAATATATATTCACATTTTCTTGTATACCCATAAAAAGACTGGAATGATACCTGGAAAATCAACCACAGTGGCTGACTTTGAAGACAGGGGTCCTGGGCACGGGCGGGTGGCAGAATACAACATAAAGTATTTAATATTTATCGGTTCTTGAACCTTCTACACATATTATCAACTTCTCATAAATGTGGACATTAAATTCTTTTTAAATCTCTAAAGATTAAAAGTTATAGCACGATTTCTACCAACTGAATGAAAGTCCAATTTGTTTTTCCAGAAAGATTATCCGGCTTCCCTAATATGTCTACTCATGAGAATTTTCTGGTGGCTTTTGCTTCTTTTCTTTCACTTTGGAAGCAGTTTTCTGATTCATAATCCTTTGTGTTATTCCTTTCAAAGAACATCTACCGCTGCTAATTTTATGAGTTAAGCTTGATCTAATTTTCCTACCTTTTCCCCCATTTTTCCATATGAAAAGGCTCTGTACATTCATTATCAGTTGAGACAATACTTAGATAATTCATAAGGCTAGGAGGACAATTATTTGCCTTAATACTTGAATTCTTTCTCTGCATCTGACATATTAATAATGCCAGTAAGATATTGTATAAAACCGTTGACTTCATTATAATAAGAAACATTAGTCAGGAGACCATATCTTAAGCCTGATTGTAAAACCAGCAGCCATGTTAACAGTGAGGAGATGTGAGGGGATATTTCATGTGGAAGAGAGGAGAGCTCTCTTCAGAGGTTTAAAGGGTGTTTAAAAGCATGTAGAGCTAGACCCAGTGGATGGACCATTTGGGAGTCACTCCCCAGGGATACACAGGAGCGAGTCCTGAGCATCTTGAGTGCTGCACAATGCGGTGGTCTGGAGTGGTGGCTGTGGACCCCTCTGTAGATCCGTAGAGAAGAAAGTTGCAGCCTTGTGTCTGTGCAAGGTGATCTGGCCTTCAGAAACAGAAATTTGACTAAATCGCATATGGTCTCAGCTCTAATAATAAGATCTTTTCTTCAATCCATTTCTTTTTCCTCTCAAATTCTCAAACCCGAGTAGTTATTCTGCATGAGACAATTCTCTTTTAATTCCATTCTTCAGTCTCAAATTTTGTAGCTTATCTTCAGTAAGTACCTGTCCATCTTTATTCTTTCGACAAGATAAGCAAGAGGGTCATTTTCTTATTAGACGTTAAAGGAAAACAAATACCTTTACATTTAGACTTTCTAAGCTTCTAAATTTATTTCATGTTCCCACAGTAATATCTTCAATCCTGAGTTTGTGGCATTTTTACCCACTTCAGACATGACTCTGGGGAATGAATTGGTGGTGGGACGTGACAGACCACTGGGATTTTGAACTCTTGGCAGTTAGATCTCCGTTTATAGAAGTGTTAACAACCAATGGAACAATCAGCATACAGTCCAGGGTTACAAGGGTGACAGCCTCGAGAAAGCGACCTATGGATGACAGAAGAGATCGGCCTTCTGACAAGCAGTTGCATTTCACTGCGAGGCAAAGAGAAAGTGTCTGCAGATACAGAGATGCCATCAGCAGGGAGCAGGGAAACTTCACCCAGATCTGTTATCAACAAAAACGTCAGAAGTCAGTCATTACCTGGGCTTATTTGTGCTTCCTGTTTCTGCACTCCCTTGTGCTTCGAGACTGCTCTGCTGAGTTGATATTCTCCTCTATGCTTTTTCTAAATCTCCTTCTGGGCCAGGAGGATGTAGGAAGCAGAGGTGCTCTGTGGCGGATCTGCTTCGTATAACACGTCTGACCGCCTTGCAGCTGGGACAGTACGTGTGCTGAGTGTCGACCTGCCTTCCCACGGGTGTGGTTGGGGTGGGACCAGAGGTCTGAATGGGGAGGGGAGGGTGGTAGGGGTGCGTTTGTTTTCTTTCACTCCCAGGTCAGGAGATCTTAATCTGAGGGGCTTATGGAGCCCAGGGAGCCTGTGGCCTCCCTGAAGTCATGCATAAAATGTGTTTGTGAAAAAAAAAAGTGTTTGTGCACAGGTTTTTATTCAAATAAAATTAAATGCCCTGGATTTACCCTTTCAGAATATTTTAACACTGTTCCTAGTCTGTGGAGATCCTTGTGCACTGGAGTAGAACATAGCTGCAGTGATTTCAACACATTTCCATTGTGAACAGTATCTAGTAAAGTAAGCTTTCTGAGTCAAGAGCGAGTGGTGGTTGAGAAGGTTTAAAAACATTCTATGAAGTGTCTAGAATCGGGAATCTTTGATCTGCACTCTACTGGAACATTTTAAGGTCTAATACTTTGTTTTCCACTTGTGAGCAGCTAGGTCAAGTTTTTTTGTTCCCCCAGACAAGAAAACCTAAATATATAAAGTCTATGTGTCTGGCCAGGGTCAAAGGACAAACTAGTTTAGGGATGGTCACAGGCAGACTTTTCTCATTACCAGAAATTAAAGTGGCAAAGAGTATTTATGACACAAACCCTAAACGCATTTAATTATTGGATAATCTCGATCTACAGAGAGGCAAAGTCTCTTCCTGTGGTTATTTGTAAATACTTCATACAGATCTATTTAAATGGCTTTGTGCTCTTCTAGGATTATTCTCCCATGACAATGGCCAGGACTTAATGCACTTATGCACAAAACTATTTAGGTTCCTGCTCAAGTGTGGTAAACTGGTTAACAACAAACCAAACCAGTGAACTGTGTTTTAAACTGGCTGATGGTGCCACCTACTGTCCAGTCTGTAGAAATGAGCCGGGATTGGAACCTGAGCCTTATCTACTGAGAGCCACAGAAACTAGGATATGAAGGGGAATTAGACTCAAGTCTAATTATACTTTCTAATTATACTCTATTTAGAATGAGTTACATAAATAGTTATATTTATACCCTCTCCCCAACATTCCCAATCTCAGGTTACAGAAAATAAAACATTAGAAAATTCTTTTAAATTGTGGCAGATGTAGGAAACAGTATCAGGCTATCACGTGCCTTCAGTAGATGCAGATTATCTAGTACCAAAATGTCTTTAGGGCTCTGCATCAAACATGCTCTTTGCCATTTCAACTCCTAGTGATGTCCGAAGCCCCGAGCCCCCTGAGTAGCGGCCCCTGCTGTGGACTCGACTGTATTTGCTTTACACTGTGTTGAACAGATGACAGAAAATAAAAAGCTCTAAAAAGGAGGAAGATTTCAGGTAAGCAAAAATAGTATTTTAAAATATTGATTTGGGTGTTTTGTTTTTAATGGACCAATCCATGACAGAACAGGCCCAGATGAGTTTTGAAAATAAAATGTATATTTTCTTCCCTGGAGAGATACCGGCAGCCAAGTTAATTGAAACATATGCTTTCTAGGAACCGGGCATAAATTCTCACTTAGTTTAGACAAATAACTGATTTCCAAGCTGGCTTAAACCCAGCGAGTGCTCAAGGAATGTTCTAGTGACTACTGTGCAGTGAGGGTTTTATTATTTGTGCTTCGAGTGTGTTCTGTCTCTAATCCTTAAATAAAAACCCATTCTCTTCCACGTAACTTACTATTTGACTCGACTCTAGGCTGTATGACAAGACATTTCTGTTATCACATGTAAAATTGTGCGTGTGTGCGCGTGTTTTTAAAAACAAACAGTGTACACTCTTGTTCAAGTTCATCCTGAGTTCCAAGTACACACAAAAAAAACCCTGAATACTTCAGAGGAAAAGTACAATTTCTCGTTCACACGTATCAAGGTATCCATTGTTCATTTTTATATATTATTCCAACATAAAAGAAAACATTTTCAAACATGTTTTTATTTACTCACAGATAATATAGCTTCATTTTTACTTGTCTTATATACTGTGTGTTGCCTTGCAGCTTGCTTTTGTCAGGTAACAGCATGACTTTGAGGTGTCACGATTTCCTGCTTTGGGGTTTTCCACTGCTATTTGAGAATACTGCAGAAAGCTTTCCACAGAACCACATAATACTGCTATAAGCATATCCAGGTTCATATTTCATTTCTATCTCTTACCTTCATGCTAATAACAATACGCATAATTAAACGTTTCTAAGTTTTCAGAAATAATTTTCTTTAAAGTGAATATAAAGCCCAGTCACCAAGCAGTTTCTGTGGTGTCTTGTCTTATTCTAGTTTCATCTTCAATTCCTTAAAACTTTGAGGCGAAAACTTCGTTGTAAACTTTAGGTTAAACTGTAGGTTATCTCTAGCGCAGCTAATTCCATTACTGACATCGGTGGTAATAACCCCTTTTCAGATTAATGCTACTAAAAATATCTAGTACATTAATGACAAAAACAAAGTTATTACAAGTCAGTTCATAGCATGAGGCTTTGGAAGTCCGCAGGAGCCGGAAGCTACCTGTCCGTGTGTAGGGGCTGAGGCGTCTCATCGTCTCCCTTCTCCAACATGAAGGGCTGAGAGGGGTTCTGACTCCGCAGGGATGTCGAGAGGAAAACCCTCCAGCCAGTTCAGTGCCCCTACACTTCACTCTTCCATGCTCGGTCCTGTCCAGACGCTCACATGAGGGCACCTCAGGTGACACACTGAGAATTCAGTCCCATTTGTCTTCTCGCAGTCCCACCAGCACACTGGCTGGGTCATGAAGCTCTTTTGGGAGAGTTATACCCTGATGGCCAGGAGAGGACACAGGGGCAGCTGGTCTGCACTCTTTCCGAGCAAGGCGGCAACAGTTGTTTGTTTGTTGGGTTCTCTTTTCTGCATGTGTAGAATTTATTCAGCATAATCACAGGGGCGTTGTAGTCATGCTGTCACACACACACACAAACACAGATATTGCACCACATCCATGTGGAGCCCAAGTGCATTCCATCTGAGACTTACTTATATGCTTTTACGTGCCACAGCCCACCTTTTATATAATACATGTTTCAATGCCAGTTGCTGTGTTGACTTTCTCAGCATCATCTGCAGACATCTTCACGACTGCAGCACCCAGAGCAAGCTGTTTTCCTTCTGCCTCAATTGCAACAATCCTATCTGCTGAAGCGGAGCAAAGCTTAGCTCCTCGAGAAGCTAAGTGTAGACATGTGATATCAACTCCTTTGAGTACAAATTTGATGGCTCCTTTATCCACCTGTTGGTGTGGAAAAAGGGTCTTTTTTTATCTCTTTCTGTGTGGAATAACCTTGGGGTTGGATAAAAAGACCCTCTCTTTTTCTAAATAGAATAACTCTCCAGTTACTGTAAAGATTTCTTTCTGTTCATAGCATACCACTCTTTTAACTGGTTCCTTCTTAGGCATGATTGGATGAAGCCATGGTTCAATGCCTGGGAATGGTTCTACTTGTTCTTAATACCCATAATAGCAGGTTTTCCACTGGCTGTAGCTGAACACATTTTCTTTTTAATCAAATTTCTTGAACATGTTTCAAGGTGAAGGGGTGATGATAGGGAAGGGCCAGGAATGGCGAAAAATAGACTTAGCAAGGATCCCGCAGACCCCCTACACCTGGAAGACAAAAGGGATGGTGGCAGCTGGGGTCGTTACTCACAGGTGACGCATCTGGCCGCACTTTTCCAGCTCTGGGGAAATCTCACTCCTTCTGCTCCTTCAACTACTTCCTCCGACTATTCATATGAGCACTGAGGCAATTTGGGGTGTTCTTTGGGGTTACCAATTTCTCCCTAGGGCTGGTAGCTGAAAGGGTGGAAGTTGAGCAGTAAGAAGGGACCAAGCACTCATTCTCGTTGCAAGAACAGGATGGAGGGGCGGCACCTGGTCTACACAGGAATGGTTGGCCATTTCTGCGGGCTCACAGGGATCAGAAGAGTGTGGGCTTCAACGCTCAGGGGCATCCTCCTGAATTCCACTACCAAGTTAGGGTCCCTCTCACGGCGCTAACGTCCCACGGGCTAGCAGACCTCTGGTGGTTGGCTGACTAACCTCGTCTGGGACTTGGAGCCTGGCTACTTTAACTAATAAATTGTTGATGAAAATAATCAATAAACAATCTATAATAGGAATAGAAAAGCATCTGATTTGAGCCGAACTGTGGACTATAGCCTGGAAGACAACCCCTAAGATAGCTCTGATGAACTGTCCCTGTTAAGCATGGTTTTCAGCAAAGTTTTATATATTGTCAGAACAAAGAACACTAAACAAGTCAGGGATACATTCCTTTAAGTTTTCAGGGAAAAAACAAAAACAAAACAAACAAACAAAAAGCAGATCAGCTCATACACAGCAAGTCAGCATGGCCTTGGCACCTGGAAAATGAGGCTTATTATTGAAGGAGCTTCAGCATTGGCGTCCCAGGAAGGGAAGCATTTCATCTTTATTTTTAACATGGACAGTCTTTACTTCTGGTCAATGTACTCTTTTCTTTAATAATTAAAGCAGAAGCACAATGTATGTTTGATAGGCCACACGCAGGCTGTTCTAGTATGCATAACACTCAAGTTAACTCCTGTATAAGCCAGACGACATCCCCATACCTCAATATGTGAAAATATCTTTATCAAAATCCTGGGTCTGGGTGGGGGGTTCAGCTTTTTCTGCTTTCTTTCTACCCGGAAGCTCCTCTTCTTGTTTCGATGGTGACTAGCAATTACTACCCTGTCGCCTGTGAGAGTTTGCACACCTGGACCATCACCTATTCCAGACACTATGGGTGCCCCACCTAGCCCGTGGAGGGGTCCTTGTTACTGCCAACTGTGGAGCAGTCTAGCTGCCAATTCCCCCTCATCACTGCTTTCCCCCCGTCACAATTCAGTTTCTCTGGAAGGGAATGTTAACATGGATTTTGGCAAGCAGAGTGCAACTTAGGTGTCAACCTCTGTGACAGGGCAGAGAGGGAGCAGGATTGGCCTGATGGCATAGTTGAGAAGGTGTCCGGCCCCGAGGAAGCCTTGGCTCAGCCCATGGGGACTCTGAAGCATATGTGGCCATCACAGGTGTTGTAAGTGCGCCTCTGCACTTGACCATTGGGTGTGGCAGCCCTGAGAGGGTCCCATGCATGGGTGACGCTGCCTGAGGGGATCTTGGCTGGAAGTTGCCTGTAGATGGCACTCCAGCAGCTGGGCAGTGAGTGTTTTCTGGGCCAGAGGTGTGGGTGGCACATCCGTGTGCACCCTGAGTGGTGCCCCATATATTAGAGATGAGTAAGTGGGGAACACGTTAGAGATATTTGTCTTGTCATCTTCACCCTGCTGCACCACCTAACATGCTACACTACCTGATTCTGGTGGTAAACAGTCGTGATGATTAAATTTCTTTAACTTCATTTTGAATTATTACTGTAAAATAGATTGTTTCCTAATATTTACTACATATTCTGGTAGCAAAGTCTCACTATTATCAGTAAAATTAGTTTAGGTTCATTGTGAGTTGTTACCCTGGAGGCTATTGAAATAATGAGGATTCTATTTTCTCACATTGTATAATCTAAGTAGATACACGCTGTTGATGCAGGCACACAGAGGGGCACATCTGGGGGAATATATTAAACAAACGTGACATTAAACACACTTTAGGTAAAGGCATCTTGGGGCCTTGGGCCAAATACCACTAAGGGATGGAGGACTTCGAGTCAGCTCTGCACAGAAGTATCCAAAAATAGCCTGAATATACTACACAAGGAAAGCCTATTCTTTAGTTTGTCATAATTCCATCACTGGGCAAGTCTTGGTGAGTCTTTTGTTGTTGTCGTTTTGGTTCTCCTTGCAATCTACTGGTGCCACTTGAGAAAAAATTTTCAGCTGGAGCAATTTTTCCTCAATCCCCCATCCCCAGAGGACTAGTGGATGTAACCGGAGACATTCTGGGTTGTCACGCCTGAGGAGATGCTAGTGGGTAGAGGCCAGAGCTGTTGCTCAACATCACAGAACTCACGGGACAGCTCCCACAGCGAAAAGTTATTCAGCTCAGAATGTCGTTAATCCCCAGGTTGAGAAATCTTGCCCTAGAGCAAGAGCAAAGGGCTTAAATATCACAAAATGTGCTTTCTGAACTTTTTGAGCAGAGTATTGGACTAAAACCTCTATACAAAAAGTGAATAGACTTGTTGAGGTTAGTGCCACTGTGACAACTCTTGTTGAAAGTCACCCCCACGTGATACTGTACCTCTCATGAGCTTTCAGTGTAGTTGAGCTTTAAAAGCCTGACACAAGACTGGAACAACTTTGGTCTTTCTCACTTGGTCTATGCAAAACTCTAGGAGGAGAAGCTAAAAGGATCATATTATCAGGGGGAAAGCAACATGCAGATGAAACAAGCTGTGAGAACTTTAGCCCCCACCACAGGCAGTGAGGTCTCTGGAGCTCAGCTGCCGTCACAAGCTGTGTGAAGCAGCTTAGGAGTAGATGTTTGTGCAGTTTAGCCTCCTTGACACCAATAAATATTCATTCAATGCCTGCTACATGCCAGACACGGAAATGTCACAGCCCAGTCTCAAGCAGCACCGCTGTAAGCCTGGACACTCAGGACGTGTTATAGGTTCTGTGATAGACACCAGAAGCAGCCTCAGTTGAGGAGAGTACAGAACACAGACTAGCCACTGCAGAGGATCTAATTTGTAAACCTTGCAGCTACAAGGGTCCTGCTCACGTGTGAAGCCAAAGAAGTGCCTGATGAATGGCTGATATCCTTACACTGAGTTTACCAAGAAAATCTGCCCGTCTGGGGGGCTGAGAGAGCAGCACCGTGAAGGACGTGGTAGAGCTGCCGCCACAGCTGCCTGGTCCCTCCGCCCACACTCGGCCAGCTTCCTCACCTCACCTCTCACTTCGTTCATCTTTTTGGCTGAATGAATACATGTCTCTATTTGACTTTTCTCTGGCATTTCTCATTTGTCTGGATGGTTAATCAATAACATTTTAAAAGTATTCGGACACTTTTGACCATATTAGGTATTTTGCAGGTGTTTCTACCTTTAGTCCCTGTGTACTCTGCCATCTGGAATACAATGACAGCTAATAAATTTCCCAGTGGCCAATCTTTGCAAATCTGAGTAGAAATTAGAAACCTCTAAAGCTGTAGTAAATTGAGTGTATGAGAATAGGCTCAATGAAGTTCTGAATATATTTAGTCACGCCAACTTTATCAGGGGAGTTTTTTTCTTATTGTATTTTTGGGCTATATCTTAAAACAATGCACAGCCTGTGCTTAGGTGGCTAGCCTTAGCAAACTACAATAGGTGTTACCATGCACACCCGGGGAAAATCAGAGTCGCCTTTAGTTGTCCTGAGCATCCGACCACCTGGCAAGGGGAGAATAACAGCAGGGAAAGTCTCCAGTGACAGCAGGTACCCAGTTATCACAGCTCTAAAAGGAGGAAGATGGAGCAAGGTCAGCTCACTGGCTGCAGGGAAGGTGCTTACGACTGGCTGTGGCCCCCAGCCAACCTGATAGCAAGCCTGAGAGCCTCAATGAAGGGAAAGAAAAGAGAGACAGGAGGGAGGAGAACAGTGGGGGAGGGTTAAATTCACCTCCAGGTGTCAAAAAACAAGTGTCACAGCAGACACTGGGGAGGAGAGGGGGTCAGGTGGGAGGAGCCGGTGAAGAAATACCTGGAGGACGCTTCCTCCCCTCTCCACTCCAGACGGGGCGCACGGGGCGGGCGACAGTGTTTGCATCCACTCCCCTCACTAAGAATGTGCGCTTCAAGCTGGTCTTGAGAACACACCTCATTCTTCACTGTGACTGCAGGTTGGGTCTTCTCTGCCCACCTCCCCCTCACATTTCACTTTGCCCTGAAGTCTTCATTTTTTCAGGCAAACAGCCTGGCTCAGTGAGAAGACCTGAGCACCCAGGAGGCAAATCCTGAGTCGCAGGTGTAACATATATTCATATTAATAGCTTATTTATATTTATTAATTTAATTTATTATAATAAAATAATACTATATAAATAAATGTACATATAATGTAAATAAAATGTTAAATATGATATACTAATATTATTTTAATATATCAACACTATATGTTCATATTAATCGTACATAGGCTAATTTAGTTAGTGACATCCTTGGCAAGAAGAAAAGCGAAGACTATAGAAATCAGAAGAACTGAGAACTTTGAAGATCTTTGAGATAACTCCATGCCCACGATGTAAATGGAGAGAAGTATGTGAAGGGCTCCTGGCCAGGGCTGCTCACAGAGATATTCTAGGCTCCTTGTTTACTGGGTCAAGAGTGAATCAGGGCGCCCCAGATGTCTGGATAAAAGCAGGAGCCTAGGGTCCAGGGGCCAGCCCCCGTGGACCATGCCTGTCCTTCTTTCACCACATTGCAGTGGCCCAGCCCGCCCGTGCATCACCTCCTCACTTACACTCTTGTGAACAAACGTTACCATTTCTCCTACACAATGAAGTGTGCGTGTTGCAGAAGAATTGACACCTACCAAATAGTGACGAACATCTTAACACTACGGAGAGAGGGAGAAGGAGAGATAGATGGACAAATAGGTAAGCATGCCACAGCTTTAGACTATAATGTAAAATTTATGAAAATAGAAAGTAATGTTACAACTCTTTAGCTCTCATGTTTCCCTGGGGACGCAGTGGTTGAGAGTCTGCCTGCCGATGCAGGGGATACGGGTTTGTGCTCCCGTCCGGAAGATCCCACATGCCGCAGAGTGGCTGGGCCCGTGAGCCATGGCCGCTGAGCCTGCACCTCCGGAGCCTGTGCTCCGCAACCGGAGAGGCCCCAAAAGTGAGAGGCTCAGGTAATGCAAAAACAAAACAAAAACAAAACCAAAAAAACCTCTGTAGCTCTCAGCTTTTATTTTTACCAATGTCTTCGTTAAACAATTTATCAGTCATCTAAGTACAGTAGATTCTAAATCATAAAATAGGATTTTAATTTTGAAGTACTGTAGTTTTCTACATTACCAGAATGTACCTTCAAATCACCAATGTCTTCTTAACCAAAGCAGACATTTGTTGTATATTCAAAGACCCTGTCAGAATGTTCCCAGGAGGTTAAAGAGGAGTTTCCTGGAACATCATCTGCCCTTCCCCTGTTGCCAGAAGTAAGAGTGTTTATTAGTTTTGAGAGAGCTTGGTGAACTGGTTCAGCTCCTACACATGCAGAAATTGCTTGTTGACCAACATGCTCCACTAGGTTCAGCCTCCAATTGAATGTGCCCTAAATCCCGAGCCACTAAGCAGGCCAAGAGCCTCGCTGTCCCATTACCCCCTCTGCTTCCACCCACCAGAGTCATGGGCCCACAGGATGCAGAATAGGCTGGACTCTAGGCCGCTCGTCTCCTCCTACACTTCCCCACTCACAGGCCCAGAGAAACCAAGCTCTTTCCCCTGACCTAAGGAGGAAGGAGATCCAGCAACAGTGCCAGAAGAGGCACATGGGAGGGGCCCCTGCACTCCCAGAGGACCGTGGACTTGTCATGTAGGTTTGAGTGGAACATGGTAGCTGGAAGAGACTCAGGACCTGACACCTATGGGACTTCACCTGCTGTACAGACTCAGAAACCGTCTGTGGGCTGTGCGAGCTGAGGAACGGTGGGGGCACTTGGATGGACTGGAAGTAGAGGGGAGGGTTTTCCCTGTTGTAAAGCACAGGCTGTGGTCTTTCTGGGCTGGAAATATTGACAGCTCAGCACCTAATGGAGGGTGTTGGTTGGAGGTGTCCTGGTATAGAGTTTCTTAGGGTGGTGAGAGGAGATTCTGGGAGGATGCAAAACACCTCCGAGAGCCTTGGGTCACACACCCAGTCTTCTGACACCAGAGGTGGAAGGTAGCAATTTCTTATATTTAAAGCTGTCCCAGGTCAGGACAGCCGATTTCCCAGGGCCTGAACAATGGGGAATACAGTTGGGTGTTGCTAACGATGAGCAGTGTCCCTGAGCAGAGGACAGAAAGGGTTCCCGAGCAGCCAGAACAAAGGCTGTTGGGTCAGCAAGACAGTCATGAAGGGGGTGAGGCAGACACTATGCTGGAACTCACAGCAATCTTTGCCCTTGTATAAGCCCCCACAGTGGAGTGAAGTGTTGGAAGAGGGAAGGGAAGATGGAGGACTGTGCGGGGCAGGCACACAGGTGAGCGTGCATGGAACATGTAGCACATCTTAGTTCCTTAAAGGGTTTTTTTTGAGAAAATAAGGACAGGTCCATGAGGCAGCCCTGAAATATGGATGGTCTAGAAAGTCATTTACTTTTTTCTTGTCAAGCTTTACCTCTTCTGGGTGGAAAGAGAAAAAGAGAAAGAAAGGAAGGAAGGAAGAAAAGAATGACAAGAGATGTCCCTAAGTGTTCACTGGTTCTCCTCCATAGGGGCCTGGCCGTGACCTCAGCAGAATATGCCCTCAGGAGACCAGCACTGTACCTCATGTGACCCCAGGGTGACTGCAGGTCCCAGGGCACTGCTTCCTTGTCCCAAGCACAACAACTTGCCTGGGGGCAGCTGTCCTCTTCACTAGAGTCTATCCATGTCCGGGGTTGTTTTTGTTACAATGAGGGGCACTAATAGTGGGATCATGGTCATGATGGATGACGTTGGGGTTTCCAAGGAAGGGCAGCATGGCTGGGCTTGTGTCCTCTGGGCCTACTGGAAGCTCCAGGTGAGTGGGGGTATGTTGGGGCCAGGGAGGGAAGCAGTACTTAACGTTAGTCAACTGTAGACTTTAAATGGTTAAAATTGAAAATATATATTTTACAAAAAAAAAAAAAAAAAAAACCTCCAAAAACCTGGAGGCATGTGAATGTACGTAAAATCTTATGGCTTAAAAAGAAAAATTCTTAGGCCAAACGAAGGAGTACATTACTGATACATTCTAAAGCATGAGCCTCAAAAGCATGATATTCAGTATAAGAAGCCAGACATAAAGGGCACATATTGTATGATTCCAGTCACATGAAATATTGAGAATAGGCATATCCATGGAGACAGAAAGCACATTTGTGGTGGCCGTGGCCTGAGCATAGGTGGAATAGAAGAGACTAATGGGGATGGGGTTTCTTTTTGAGGTGATTAAATGTTCTGTTATTAGTGCCAATGGTTGCACAACTTTGTGAATAGATTATCAATCACTAAATTCTACACTTTTCAAAGAGTGAATTTTATAGTATGTGAATTATGTCTCAACTTAAAAAATGGTGATTAATAAATGTGATTTTTAAAATAACATGGGAAACATTATCATGAGTTTTATTTGCTTCCTGCCATCCTAAGCTCTGTAGATATGAAAAAAGACCCCCCAACACACACACCAAATGAGAACAAGCACTATTTACTCAGAACTTGTCTATAGAGCACAGGAGTCAGCCACCACCACTCACATCAGGCTGAGACTCAGGGCACACATAAGTGTGGGGACACTTTCTGGTGGCAAAAAAAGGAAGGCATGTGCTCCCCAGAGCTTGTGATGTGAGGAGGCTGGAGACAAGTTGATAGGAAGAGGGGCGTCCTAAGTGATTACTTAAGGGAACATATTTGGCTTTCCCCGCATTTGATTCTACATGGAAAGGAATGAAAATGGCGAAGCTGTGAGTCACTGTCCAAGTCCTGACCCTTGGGGCCTATTGTTGCGGTGGTTGGAGTGTGATTTTCCACATTGGCTGCTGCAGGGTGTGGGGCAGGGCCTTGTGGCTGGAGGGAGAGGTTCCCAGGCTTCCAGGTGGTTTTAGAAAATTCTGCATCCCAAAACCCTCCTTCATCATCTTCAAGCAATCAGATACTCTGTGGATAGAGAAACTTGAATCAATGTTTTTAAAATTAACTGCAGACAGAATTGTCAATGACTAATGGACAATATAATGACATACTAAAAGGCAAATATCAATAGAAGAATCAAACAGAATTTTATAAATTCCTTCCAAACAATGAATATGGTCAATTAAAATCACACACTCATGAACTGCAGTATTTGGTAGTACATATCTGTGTGAAAAGAATTTTCAAATATGAAATACATAAACCATGCAAAATCTCCTTATAAGTCAGCATTAACAATTGAAATTTTGATGATAGGAATCTGTAATAAGTTAAATGGCATCCCCCTTGCCAAAGAATTCCATTTTTCTCATTAGCAGACTTGTATCGCAAAAAAATGTACTAAATATATTTTAAATTTCATAAACACTTTGTGAAAAAAGCTGCAAATGATAGTAATTATTACAGTAATGTGGGTTTACTGTAAATCTTAGGATTTCTTATTTCACTAATGTTCACATTGTAATGAATCTCACAACCAAAAGAATTTCAATTCATTAAAGTTTCTTCTTGCCCCAATACCGAAATCTGGCCATCTGGTCGACCTTGCCGCTGCAGACGTCAAGTGACGTGCAACTGCTGTGAACTTCAACAGGAAGTATCCAGATCGCACACGGGCGAAGGCGCACCACCACGACCCTGACACCCGTCCTCGACCCAGGCCACCATCGGTCTCATTTCTCGCCCTGGGGGGTCCTCCCCTGCGCCCGCTCGTCTATAGGTCGTTTACGGTCTGCTGAGCTTCTTCAGAGAAGCTACCGACAACCGCGCCGACCCAGGACCGCGGCCTGGCTCGTATTTCCTCCCGACCATCACGGATGCCCCGGGCAGGCCCTGTTTCACAAAGAGAAATGGCTACGACCAACGACCACGGAAGCCTAGGAAGAACTGCCGGCCCTCCATGAGCGCCCTACACGCTTGCCCTCGACAGTCCGCGGTGAGGGGACCTGAACAGGTTGGAAACGCAAGCGCCACGCTGACGAGGCGACCAAAGAGTGGGGAAGGGAGCTCCCCGCGTAGACGTTGATTCAATCTGCCGGGTGGATCCCGTCTGTTGACAAGCATCCCATGCCCCTGCCTCAGGGCGATACCCGCCCCCGTGACTGCATCGCGTGGAACCCGGAGAAACTGAAGTGGCCCCTGTTGAGCAGCCCCAACGCCAAGGCTGCAACAGTATGGACCTGGGCCCCCAAGACGGCGAGGAGGCACCGACGAATCGTGACACACGGTGTACGACGCTGTTCACAGACAACCTCCCTGGCCACACGTAACAGGACGTGAGGTCTCCGCGGGCCAAGGGGCACCAGGGAATGCTGGTCGACGGGCGCAGACCTCATCCACAACCTGCAAGAGAGCTCAGCCTCGGCCCCACAACATACATCTCTCCACATTCAATCTCTGGTGAGAACAGAAGGCGCCCACCACTCCACAGCACCGGCATGGTCGCCGCCAGCGTCGCCGGCCTCCCGGACCTCTGGCCCGCGCCTGGAGGGCGAGTCACATCCCTCGCGAAGGTCGCCAAAGCTCAGGAGGGAAGGGACAATATAAAAGCGGCCGCCAGATGACTCCCGACAAGGGGCTTGAACGTCAGCACGATGGATTTTGATCGCTGGACGGCGACGGATCAGCTCCGACCGCCCAAACGCTCGAGTTCGTCTCGGGCCGTCCACCTAGGAGCTACCGGCCCCCAGCAGCGGACGGGGCTGGGAAGATTTGAGCAGGAGGATGCCGCGAAGGAGATGCGCTCCTCACGCTAATGTGGAGAATTCTGTAGTCAGAACTCTGACTCTGAAGACTTGCGTTCCCTTAGTGCCCAGCCTCTTACCTCCTTATCAGGAGATCTTAGCAATTCACTTGGTTGCTCCAATTATCTCTGCCCACCCTACACCTGTGCAGCTCTTCTCTCCATGAGTCTAGAGCTGCTTTCCCAAGGAAGACAGCCCCATGCCATTGCAGGTAGGAGCCAAGGAGACAACTGAACATTTGCATCTGGACCTATGAGAGAAATTTTATGTATCCAACGCAGGAAGATACAAGACTGAGAGGGTCTTATAACTTTAGCACCACATGAGCATAGCTTTCATGAAACAGTGATGCACACTCGGCAAGTCCAGGGGTGTCCTGAAGAAGAAACACACACACACACGCACACACACAAGCACACACACACACACACATCCCCGGGTCTAATAGGAAAACTTACCAGGGCTGGCAATGGTGGGATCAGAAAGCCCATTGTTCCCACTTCTGGGGTTCCCTGGGCTAGAATCCCAGCTCATTCAGGCAGATCCTGGTTGTTTTACTGATGGATCTGTGTGGGAGTGAGGTCTTGGAGCTCCACAGACTGTCATTTGCTGTCCAGTGCTCTACACTTCGTTTTGTGTACTATGCCCCTTCTCGTCCATACACAGTCATAATTAAGAAAATAAGAATCTGCAGGCATTGAATTCAACTTTCTAATTTGAATGAAGGTTAAGAACACAAAGGAACAGAGTTATGTGAATAATTTTGCTAAGGAACTTACCTTTATCTTTTTGAAGCTATCAAAATGTTAATGAGTAGTCTGTAAAAGGTTAATCTTTTTAAAATTAGAAAAAATAAATGATCCTTTATTGCTGTCTCTCACCAAACCCCACTCACCCCAGCACCTATAACATAGGACTCACCTGATGAAACGTCTGCTCCCCACTGGCCTAGAGATTTCTGTTCTGAGTCATTCTCTATCCCCTGTGTTCACCGCATTCCTAAGTCCACTGCAGCCAGTAACATGATGAAGGAGGCCACTGAACCCAAGGGATGACCTTTCAAAAAAGAGAAGGAAAAAACCTCTCCTGTCTTCTGTGTGGTCACAGCCTTAATGGAGGCTGGAGCAAGTGAAAGTAAATGTTCGGAAAGAGAGTGTTTCTACATTGGTCCCTGACCTGCCATATCCCTAACAGGGTGGTGAACATAACTGGCGTTAATATTTCCTGGGTGCACTTAGAAGACCCGCACCCAAAGTAGAAACCTGACCATTTGGCAAAAGATGGATAAATACAGGAATCAAAGTAAGTTTTCTACTCACCTGTTGTTTCATTATCAGGAACTCTGTCACCATCTGCCCTCCTCTGCATCCTTATGCAGGGACAATCCGGAAATCAAGCAGATAAATCTGAGGAAAGAGAAAGCAGCCATGAGAACCCCCTTTCAGAGTATTGTTAGATATATCAGGCATCAATCCCCAACCACTCAGTTGGGAGTGACCCCTCCCACCTTACCCACAGGCATGCGCAGACAGAAGGAACGCTTTTTCCTCCCATGGTCAAGAACAGGGCTGCATTGGCTACTCGACGTGTGGAGAGGACATAATATCCCCATTTTGCAGAAAACAATGCAAATTATGGGGTGTTATACTTTGATTCCACTTACTGTTCAGTTATTATTTTATTAATATTCAGTTCCTAGGATTAACACTTATTCCCAGGTAACCCTTACATGATCTCCTGGAGAGTCCTGTCTCCACATCAAGGACACCTCTTGCAAAGTTCTCATTTAATAATTCTTGGTGAAAGACACCGTCATTTGTTCTCCAAAACCCATTCCAGGACTTTAGCGCCCCACCTTCCCTGTTGCGCCCCCCACCACATTGGATACCCTTGCCCTCAGTCACCTTGGTTCCTCCCCATGTGGAAATCAGCAACATCAGAGACTCAACCCTAGCTCTGCCCTCCATGTCCTTGGACATGTGGCCAGGAGATTTTCTATCAATTTAATGGAGGATGGAACAATCTGAGGACCCATGTCTTTTGACATTACATGTCAAACACTAACCTGGGCTTCAATGAAAAGGTAATTGATTAAACATACCTCATGGATATAGTGTTTGAAACATAAAGAAGACCTAAATCTTAATCAGAAAGCTATGACAAGTGAGGGTTTACCAGATAGAAAATCTGTGTGAATTCAGCAAAGTAACATTACCTGTGAATGTAACTAACATGGGGAGATTTTCAATGAAGACCATCACTGAGGAAGCCGCCTAGAAGTCACATGTAGAGAAATGACTGAATGATTATTATGTGAGTAATTTTTAACAGCCTCTCTTTCCTTGTCAATAGCAGGGATTTCATGCTGGAGAAGAGCCCACTGAATGCAATGAATATGAGGACATGTCACATACAACAACCTTAACTCCACGTGTGTTACACTTTCAGCCCGAATGGGAGAGACTTCAGCCTTTATTCATCACTGAATTAACATAAGCTAATTATACTAGGAAACCATGCAGATATCAGAATGTGGAAGGTTTTTAGTCACCCTCCAACCTTAGACAACATGAGAGAGTGCACTCTGGAGTGACTCTTGCAAATGTGCTGAGCGTGGGAAATAATTCAGCTGAAGCCTCGCATTTATACACCAACAGCTCACACTGGAGAAGACGAACCTTATCAAGGTAATGCAGAGACAGAGCTGACTTTTATTCACACCAATAAACTCACACGGGAGAGAAGCCCTATGTTTGGAATGACTGTGGAAGAGCTTTCAGTGACCATCCAACGCTTCAATAACATGAGCACATTCACACAGGAGAGAAACCACAAGGAATATCATTTATGTGAGAAAACACTTAGTCATAGCCATAACCTTAGTCATGGGGTAGAATTCACACTAATGAGAAAGCCTACAAATGCAATGAATGTGGAAAAGCCTTTAAACGCAGCTCTCACGCTTATACACACTAGAAAACTCACAGGAGAGCCACCCTATGTCTGGAATCCATGTGGTGCAGCCTTTACCCAGAGCTCCCACTTTTATAAACACCAGAGAATTCATACCGAGTAGACACCCTGTGTTTGTAATCAGTGATATTGAGCCTTCAGCCAGAAATTATCCCTTTTAAACCACAGGAAAGTCATGTGGAGAGAAACCCTGACCCTGTAATCATGGTGGAAGAGCCTTCAGTTGGAGCTCCAGCCTCAGAATACACAGAGAACTCAGAGTGGGCTGCATCCCTGACACAGTAGAGAAGACATCCCAAGGTTTACTATGAGGAGAGCCCTCTTGGGGTAAACCATCTTATCACTGCTGTAGAAGAAATCCGATGAAATGAATGCTAGAGTTCCATTAGTCATGGAGTCTTTAGACATGAGAGGGTTCACACTGAAAAAATAGTCTCAGTGTAATGAAGGAAAGACATTATTCAGTGATTCCTTATTCCTGACTGAACAAGAAAGTGCTCACACTGAGGAGATGCCAATTCTAAAGACAATGTGGAAAATCTTTCACTTGCTATTCATCAGAAAACTCATACTGGGAAAATAGTCTATAAAGAATGTGTTAGCATGCAATTGAGCCAATAATTCAGTCCTTCAGCAATTGTCTTATTATTAAATATACAATATAAATATATAGATGGTGAAAGGTCTTGAGAAGTGCTGCAAGCAATATTCAGTATCAAGTAAGAAGAAACGAAGCAAACCTGCTTCAGTAGATCAGGATTTGCAAATACATAAACACTACTGAGTGGGTATGTGTCATTCAAAATCATGAAATATTGTGATAAGTAAGAATGAACGCATTTTCTGTTAATACTCTGTCACTGTTGATCAGTTAGACACTTTCTGACTTTATAAAATTATAATCATAATTACAAAGACTGGGATCAATCAGGAAACAATGATGAATCTTAACTGAAAATGTAAAACATAGTATGATGTGTGTTAACTCGTACATTAGGGTCCAAATATCTGTATACACATTCCGGACGAATGGCTTCTAGAATAAATACACACATACTTTGTGATTAACCTCTGCTGCTTCAATTAATTCTATTACTTAACGTTCACTTACTATTTCTCGTATGACTTTAAAAAATGTATACATTAATTATATTTAAAGAAAGGTGAATAACTGTGGGTAAATGGACAGGAAGAACTCAAGAATTCAGAGTCAGATGGTGGTTTAATCCCTACATAGCATTTTGTAGCCAAGGGTTTCTTTGTTTGTTTTGTCCAAGAAGAACAGATAGATATCTTCAGGACTGAGAAAGATCTGTGAAAGATCTTTGCAGACATGAAAAGAGTTCTACTTTAAAAATGTATTAGAACAATGAGTGGTGCATATACTAAATCATGTAAACACAAAGGAGATCCCTCACAGAGCCATTGGTAAGTCTACCTTTAAAGCTTTACTCTTTGATGTAGAAAAATGGTATTAAAAAAAGTTCCGGGAGAAAGATCACCATAGAAACAATGTCTATTTTGTCAATTAAACCTTCAAGAAGGCTAGCTAGAGAGAGCGTAGAGGCTGCATGATGAGTTCTGGACCTTTTTCAGTTCAATTTCTTTTTCTTTGTTGGCCAAAACATTCGTTATAACCCTGAAGTCCATTGAAGTCTAATGGGTTGAGAAATGGTATTCTAGGGCCTATAAAGCCCATCATGGGGACTTTCCTAGCATTCCAGAGGTTAAGACTTCACCTTCCAATGCAGGGAGTGTGGGTTCGATCCCTGGTCGGGGAGTTAAGATCTCACATGCCTTGCAGCCAAAAAACCAAAACATAAAACAGTAACAATATTGTAAAAAATTGAATAAAAATCTTTTAAAATGGTCTTTAAATAAAAATAAAAATCTTTTAAAATGAAAAAAATACTTTAAAAAATTCCTTTAAAAAACCCATCATGTTAGCTGCAACATTACTGTGTGTACGTGCATCTGAGTGCACACACACACCCATGCAAGGAAGTGACACTGTAACAACCATCTGATCAAAAGGGAAAATGCCATTTAGGAATTATTAGCGTAAAGGATTCATGCAGGAGAAAAATAAGCTAAATCACCCTGTTCGTTCATTTATAAACTTTTCAATTATTAAATATTTAAAGAGAACTTCCAACATTTCAGAACCTGGATTGTTATGATGATTAAACTGTAAATAGCAGAACACCTTTCTCTTCATAGAACTTTATATTCTAATGCAGGTAATAAGAATCATTTGCCAAATGAAATTTCTGACGTTAAAAAAAAGACATGTTCATACATTGTATAGTCACAAAATATCACTACTGGTCTACAATAAAAAGTTGGCACTTCATAAAATAAAATTGACATTTAAAACAGTCTCAATTCTGGAACTTTGAAAAGTTATATATTTTTAGAAAGACTGGTCAGTAAAAATATTTTACAAAATTCTCAATTTTGGAAAACCTTCTCTACGTGAATTGAGGAGAGCAAAGCTAGATTTCCTGTCTTAAGATCCAGGTTTGCTCTTCTCTATATTCCAAAATAAGTATTTTTTAAATTGTTACAATTCAAAACTATACGTTTGAAAATCAGTAACGATTTTTATAAGGATAAAAATTCCCTGTACGTGCCTGTTAAAATTCCTTTCATTATCCATTTTATTCAAAATTCAACCGGATACCATTTTAAAGGATAACAGACAAGAGGATTTCTATCTTGCTCTTTATATTGGACTCTTAATTTCTTTCTAATTTTTTTGAAAACCCAAAGCAATCCAAAATAACACATTATTATCATAAAATCTAGAATTTCCCAGTGTGTTCTGTAGTGTATATATTCCCAATGTGATTATATACACTATTGGTAAATTTGAACTTAAATGTATTCCTAAATACAAAATAAAAATCTAAAAATGCATTTACCTATATGTTTCATTATGCAATAATGCCCTTTTAAGAAAGAAATGGCTTACCAGATGCAAGAATACCTGGAAGTTGCATAATCTGTTTTTATATTTAATAACAGAAGATAAGGTAAGAAGTGATTTTTTTGTTGTTATACATTTTTATATTCTTATGTAAATTACATATTCATTGTTTCATCAATGTGATTGTTTTCTGGTTTATTTTACTCCAGTGTGAATTATAGTGCATTTACTCTTGATAGTTTTCTATTAGAAAATGATTCTTGATGAAATTCTCCGTGATCAATTAACTTTGGTAAACACTGCCACAGGCAAGAGATGTCGCCAAACCAAAATTTAAAGTAAATACTTTTATGGCTTACAATGTCCTATTTTGAGGCTCAGAAATATCTAGCAGTTTATGCAGTTGATGTTAATTTGTGTGGGTGCTAGGTTTTAGTTACACTAATTTGTGATTATTTCTGAGATGAAAATAAAAATATCTGCAGGTGGATTCCCTTCCTCAGTACAGGAATAATTGTGAATTAGTGTTTATTCTAACTGAGATTACTGAGAGTAATTTAACATATTTACATCTACCTAAAGTTTGTTTCCAGGGAGAAAATTCGCTAAAAGTTTAACTGTTTTAAAAGTATAAATCCCAGCATATGAGTTTCAAAAAACATTTTTTCCCCGCTTTTCTGGAGCAGGGGTTGGCAAACTTGTGTAAAGGACCAGAGAGTAAATATTTTAGATTCGTCATAGGATGTCTGTTATTTCTACTCAGCTCAGTCATTGTAGCCAAAAAGCAGCTACAGCAAAATGTAAATAAAGGAGTATAACTGTGTTTCAATAAAACATTATTTATTGACAAGGAAATTTGAATGCTATATAATTTTCGAGGGTTGCAAATAATCTTTTTATGAATTATTTTCAGCCATTTAAATATATAAAAAACACTCTTAGCTTGCAGTTCCTACCAGCACAAGCTGGGTGTGTAATTTGGCCGATGGGATGTAGGATGCAATGGCCTGTTGTCTCGAATTACAGTGCAAACATCCCTCCTTGGAGACCAACATTTCAAAACGAATTGATTGTACTAGCCCTCCCTCAGAAAATATGAAAACTACAATCAAAACAAAAAACAAGTTACCAAAATCTGCCCAAGATGGGAGGGGACTTATTCTTCCCCCAGGGTGCCCCCCCTGCTCATGTATGGTCCCCTCCTGTTGGCGTCACCATCCACCAGCAGTGAGTGAGACTGTCCTGACCCTGTGCTCTCTGTCCGGCCGCATGCATGGGACCAAAGAGTTCCGAGCAATAGTTATTTGCTGGGCACAGATCCTCATTCATCAATTCACCACTAACTTCTGTGGCTCCCAGAGGGACAGAAAGCCGCCTTTCCAGCCCCACCCCTAGCTTGGAGTCCAACCGCTACGGGTCCACCTTCTCTGAGGGCTGATGGCCAGAGTCTGACAGCTGTTGTGTGTTCTGTGCACCCAAAAGTGGTTGCGGCAGTGACCTGCTTTTCAACCTCACGGCCAACACCAGCGGATGACTCTGACAGTTCAAGCCACCAAATATATTATTTTGGTAGGGGACAGAACATCTTCTACAAAACATTTATAAAGAACATTTCTGTTGCCCAGGATGGGAAATCTGGGCCCTTTCACACCAGAGAAAAAGATCAAACAAGTAGCACGCGGGGTGCACTGTGTAGTTGACCCCCGCGCTGTTGTTCCAATGCTGACCCTGCGCGCAACGTGCAGCCAGAGAAGCGACCCGGCGCTGCGTCCTTCGGCTCTTAAGCTACAGACCGGGAAGCACGTGGAGCCAGAAGTAGAAGCGGCCCGGTGTCCCGGGACGGGCCAGGAAAACCCGACGGCGCCTCTGGCGTCAGTGTCAGCTCGGCCTGCAGGTCCGGGAAGGAGCGACCGCGGGTCGGGCAGAGCACACGACAGAGCTCCGGGCTGGGGCGGCGATTGCGGCTGGGTCCATCCCCGCACGAGCTCCCGCCCCCCTCGCTGACGTCGCAGGTGCTGGATGCGTGGCGGGAGACCTGGAGGCGGCGAGGAGAGGAACGTAACGGCCTGCAGGCCCAGGAGATTGTCCCGCTCCTCTGCGCTCAGGGGAAGCGGCAGTCATGGGAGCACCACGGGCGGTAGAGCGGGTCCTCGGCCCGGCAGAGGGCTTCTCACCGGCCGAGATCAGCCCCCCGTGGCCGGAACCGCACCTGCTTCCCTCCCTAGGCGCACATCCCAGCCCGCTGTCTCTCCCGTCGCCGAGGGAACTTGGGGTCGGAGGACGGAGAGAAGGGGCGCGATCCCAGCATATCCTCTGGCACCCGGAGGCTGCCTTGTCCTCCGCAGACAGGGGCCTGTCCCTGAGCTTGGCGGCGGGGCCCAGGGCCTCAGACGCGCCGGTGCCCTGGCCCTTCCCCAAGCAGAGGACACGGTGCTCATTTTGAAATGTATAGTCATTCGAAATTACTCTGTTGTGTAACAAGAAGTAACATAGTGTTGTAGATCAGTTATATTTCAACAGCCAACCAACAAGCAAACAAACTCATCCAATAACAGTCCAATTTGTGGTCCACAGAGGCAGGGCGTGGGAAAGGGTGGGACTGGATGAAGGTGGCCCAAACTGCAAGCGTCCAGCCGAAAGAGAGATGAAGTACCAGGGATGTAATATAGCACATGATAAAGATAATAAATACTTCTGTCTCCTACACATAAAACTGGTTAAGAGAATAAATTATAACTGTTCCCATCACAAGAAAAACACGTTTTTCTATTTCGCTAATTTTGTATCTATATGAAATGATGAATGTTCACTAAATTTAGTGTGATAATCATTTCGTAACATATGTAAGTCAAATCATTATACACTGTAAAGTTGCTCTGTGCTCTATGGCAGTAATATCTCAGTAAAACTGGAAGAAGATAAATGAATAAATAAAATGATGCCGCATTGAATCTCGATTAAAATGGATGCTAAATGGAATTTTAGTGGGCATGTGCAGCAGTTTTTTTATTCTAATAAATACCATTATTGATTTTCAAAAGTGTATTTTGTAATTGAACAGTTAATTTAAAATACTTCTTTCATAATATTTTGAACAATTATCTTGGCTGTTAGAAATGGAAATCTATCTTTAATCTTCCCAAATCTTGCAGAATAGCTTTTCAAAGGTTCAGAATTTTGTAAAATATTTTTTTAAAGCCCAGTCTTTTTGACAATGTTTGGCCTTCCAAAGTTCTATCATGACACCGTTATAAATCTCAATTTTATTTTATAAAGTGGCAACTTTTCTTTGTAAATTAGGAGCAAACATTTTTTAGTTACACAATTTGTAAACCCTTATGTATGTTTGATTTTCAATATCAGAAATTTTATATTGCAGTGTATTTGAATTGACTGCGTTAGAATGTAGAGTTCTACGAAGATAGGAACATTGTATTATTTACAATTTAGTCCTCATAACAAGCCAAGTTCTGAAATCCTGGAAGCTTTCAGTAAATATTTGTTAATAATTGAAAATTTGATAAATTAATGACTAAGGTATCTTGGATGCTCTCTCTCCTGATGACACATTTATACCATTGATTCCAGACTCACATTTTCTCTTTAGGTTCAAATGGATGCTATATGCTCTCTCCCTTGCTTGCACGTTTGTGTGTGTGCGTGTGCATGTACACAGACAGGAGCACAGACACACAAATGTTGCAGGCAACATCCCATGCTTTATAAACCCCTACAATACCATGCTTTCACCCATTAGACATCCGTGGACTTTAGGGTTATAATGAATGTTTTTAGGCCAACAAAGTAAAAGCAATGTATCTGAAGAGGAGCCCGACCTTATCAGGAAGCCCCTACCTTCTCCAAATCTGAAAATGGAACTCTCCATGTCTGCAATGATTTATCTTATTTTATCTTACCTTATTTTATTTATTGGGGGTATAGTTGCTTTACAATATTGTGTTTCTGGAATGATCTTCCACCTTCTTGATTCTGACATATCTATCTGTTCTAGGTGGGGGAAAAACATTTTGGATAAAAAATTCTGTTGCAGGAATAAATCCCTACCTGACTGAATTCTTGGAATTTTCATGGCCGGGTCCACAAATTCTCTAGGACTAGGACTCTTGTGAAAAATTTAGTGTATTTGTAATTCAATTTTAAGTCATAAGAGGCACATTAATAGAAAAAATAAATAGAATAGAATAATTGAGGCACCAGATTTGACAGTGTTTTGAGACAGAGGCCTTCACCTTGTGAGTTCATCAGTGTGAATAAAAGTTAAGATTCTGCTGAAGTCTGTCCCACATTTATCACATTAAGCGTTCTCTCCAGTGTGAGTTTTTGGTGTATTTAAATATGAGGCTCCAGCTAAACTATCCGCCACGTTTATAACATATATAGGGGTTCACTACAGGGTGAGTTTTCTCATGTCATCTAAGGTTACAGCATTGTCTACAAACCTTCCCACATTGATGAGACCTGCATGGTTTCACTCCAGTATAAATTATCTTATGTTAGTTCAATGATGAATAAAGGCTGAAGGCGCTTCCAAATTGATTGCAAGCATAGGGTTTCTGTCCTGTGAGAGCTCACTCATATGGCGTGATAGTTGAGTTCTTTGTGAAATCTCCTCATATTTGTTACATTCAGTGAGCTCTTCTCCAGTGTGAAGTCTCTGCTATTGATAAGGAAAGGAAAGACTGTTAAAAGTTTGCTCACATAAAATTCATTTCTTTAGTTCTCTACACATGAATTCTAGGCTGCTCCCTCAGTGATGGTCTCCACTAACTACCCACCCCACCATGTTACTTATATTCACATAGAGTCTCACTTTGCTGAATTCACATAGATTTTTCTATTTTGTAGCCTCTCACTGCCATCGTTTTCTGATTAAGTTTTCGGTCTTCTTTATTTTTCAAACACTATATACACGAGCTACATTTAAGCAACTGCCCTTTTGAAACTCAAGGTACAGTTTTTTTTGGGGGGGAAATGGTTCCAAATGCAAACTATTCAAAAGCCTCTGCCGGGCCAGCGTTAAAGTCCACTTTCAGTCAGATGGTTGGGCTGAATTCCTCTTACCCTTATATCATGTCTCTAATGTGGACAGTGGGGTTTATCCCCATAAACTTACTATTGGCCTTCAGATAAATGGCTTCTTCCTGAAGCTACTGTCTGTGAACATTTTTAAAATGTTGATCTTTAACACAGAGAAAAAGTATGAAATGGAGCAATATATAAGAAATTGGAAACATATTATAGGATATTGACAATTAGAATATATCTTGAAGGGTAAAACAAATGAAAAATAAAATGAGTGGGATGTTGGCGAGATAAAGATGAGGAAAAGCACCAAAAGGGAGGGACTGAAACAATGGGTGCTGCGTTGACGTTTAGCACCAGTAGCCACAGAGCCATCCTTTCCTCTAAGGCCAAGGAATATGCAGAAGCTTAGATTAATAAGATTGATACGTTCACAGAATTGTGACACCATCGGAGGGAGTTTTCCACATTGACTTCAACAAGATTCCAGAGACATTTCACTCAAAGAAACCTGCAATTGACATTATCCCAGTTCTGGATGAAGTTCACAGTCACATGTCTTGAAAGTCACTGATTCCTAAAAACATGCAGGACATTCTGGTTCAGGCTGCCCACTTTCCCCAAATGTTCAGAGGTGATGGTCGAGGGTGACAGTACTGAGAAAAGGCAGCTGTGTGTATCAAAAGCTCAAACCTGTTTGACATCAAATCCAATGTTCTTCTGGGCTGACTTGGCATATGCCTTTCAGGTGCATCACAGAGATGGGCACACTCTGAATACAGAGTGACTTTCATGGCAAAGGAGCATCACATGAGGGGTGGTATGAAATAACCTGCACAGTCCACAACAGAATGTTAATTCTGAGCTGACTGGCAATTAAAAAATGTGTACTTGGGAATTCATAAATATCCCTGCTCCCCACTACTTTCAGTTAAATCTACAGACTTAGCACAAGACAGGCAATTTACATGTTCCGCCACTTATCAGCAGTGACTACAGGCAAAGTATTCCCCAATACAAACCTCACTGTTCTCATGTGGAAAATACCTTAATAACCTCTCAAGAGAGTTGAGTGATTAAATGAGCTGACATGACATGTTTGAACATAACAAAACCCAATAAATAAAAGCTACAGGTGAATTAGTCATTAAAAAGTCAGAGAGCCTTGATGCAATGTCCACAATTTTGTGTGAGTGAACAGACTGTATATACAACTTGGGGTCCGCAGTTGCTGCCTACCTAACCTCCACACAGACCATGCATTCATCACCAGATATGAGGACAGACGGGCTCAACTTTTCAAGCCAGCGGTCCCGGGGTTGCCAAACTGTAAGATGATCCCCAACTGACCTTTCCTGTGGGTTGAGGTCCCTCTTTCCCTCCTCGTTTCCTGGGACCTCACCACTTTGACTATCATGGTCTCTCCTGTAGCTTCCTCCTGTCTTCCCTGCTCAGAGACTAATCGGAGACTCTCGATGGTTCAGGCCCCTCCAGGGCTTCACATATGGCCACAGTTTTCTAAGTGTTCCTCTACCTACTATATCCTACTCAATGCACCAATTAAGGAAAAAATGCTTTCTGTATAGTGCTTCCAGTTTCTGAACAAAGGTTCCTAAACAGGGGGAAAATGGCTGGTTTGGAACAAGAATGAAAGGGCATATTTTGTTGTGACTTTTTAGAGTTCTCAAAATAGTCAATTGTATTCTCAGAAAACAGATTAAAAATTGGAAAAACAAAGAAAAAAAGCAAACTTGGCTCCACTGTCCTCTCTGGGCCAGTCCTACTGAAGGGCTTCTTCTCTTTCTCCTGCCCCCTCAGCCCAGAACAGCCCTCTAGCTACCATCTCTGACCCTGGATGTATAGATCTCACCTGTCCACACACCTCCTCCCCTTCCAGACCTTGAACTTCTGCTCTTGCTCATCCTTCCACTTGTGTCCATCACATGACAGAGCTCACTGCATCGCAGACTCGCTTATGGAGTGAGTCACACCCCCGTCAAACCCATGGCTGAGCAGAGGGAAATACAACCTCTCATGTGCCCACTTTACCATCACAGCCTTCATGGAGTCTGGAGCACGTCGGTATAAATGTTGGAAAGGAGATGGTTGCTGTATTAGCCCTTCCCTACTCCACAATACTCACAGAGGTGCCAGATGACAGGACTAGTGCTCAGAGCCTTGACTCGCACCAGGATACACTTAGAGCACTCAGTCCAAGTGGTGACACCTTTTTATCCACCAGAAAGAGAGTTACCAAAGCAGGAGAAAGAGCAAGTCCCCACTCACCTGGAGACACATTGCCAAGAACTCAGCTGCTAGTATTCTCTCTCAGAGACACTGTTTACTCTAAGCAGGAAAATCCAAGGAAAGAGAAGAAAGCCATGAGACTTGAATCCTATCTAGAGTTTTCAGACCTAAGACTCATGAACCCATAAATCTTTACCTGGGAGTGAACAACCACCCCACCTACAAATGTGAACTGGCCTATGAGAAAAGAGGAGTAATCTTGTTTCCCACGGTCAAACTAAGAAGGCTTTGGCTACTGCTTCTCATAAGGGAAATATTAGTGTCCCAAATTTATTTATTAGGAAATAAAAATCAAAGAGTTTTTAAAGGTAATTAACCCATGATATTCCAAGTTATTAGTCAGTTTCCTCCCTCACCCCAAATGCTAGGAGAACCTCCAGTGCACTGACCCCACTCTCCTAACATGTGTGCCAATCGTCTTCATTTTTATTCCAAATTAATCAAATCAAGTAATTTCAACATATAGTTATGAAGACCAACAATTTCCATATTCCTCTTTCCATATTCCTTCCAAATTCATCACAGTTGCTGGTCAAGATTCCAATCTTGGAGGGCTCCAAGTACCTGCTTCTTCCATGACTGAATCTAACTAGGATATTAAATCTGGTAGGGTTCACAAATCTCCCAACATCTTTCAAATATCGCTGGCCATTGTACTATATCTAGATGATTAAGTCTTATTCTATGCCTCACAAATATTTCAGACCTTCTCCATATCTTTTGACTTTTAATCGTTCTCAGTACTTTCGCCACTTTCCACAAAAGGGACCACCTTCTACTAGACACATTAATCAGATAATTTGAGGAAATTCTTCAGCTCACTGTCACAAAATCTACAAATATTCCTCACGGTTTATTCCCAAGCCCATAGTAAGAATTGAAGAATCATCTCTTCCTTGGCCAAGCTCAATTTCTCCAATTGTATTTTTTTCTCTCCTGCCTCCCTGGAAACTTCATGTAATTGATTATAATTTAATTATTATTTACCTTGGTATTAAAATACAAATGCTATAAAACCCTAAAAATATCTTCCTTGAATGTTTGATATCATCAAACAACACCAGTCCTTATATAAAGCCACACAAAACCCACAGCCTGATGGGCTGTTTGTAGGTTAAACATATTTATATAAAGACTAATCCTCCAGCTGCAATTCTCTTCCCAGAACTGGCCACAATTCACAAAACAGTGAGACCTCCGGTCAAGGCATCAAGACTGCTTTTGGAGGTTTTTAGAATATTAGCAAATTAAAGGAATCTCTTATACTTTCCTTACATGTATCTAAGTGGTTAACGTGTCGAGAAGGAAAAGTTTGTGTTAGGGAAGTTGTTCCTTGATTAGATTTATCCTGACTGGCCTCCAGATTAAAGGAGTTCTTTATGATTATAAAATATATGAGGTTATCAGATCTATTAACAGGAGCCCACAGACAATTTTATGCCTGATTCTATAGAAAGAGACTAAAACTTTGAACTCAGGAGTGTGGTTGTTGCATACTTAAGTAAAGACACAAACACAGTTTTCCCACACATTTTGTTTCTGGTGATTACTAAATAAAATTTTCCCCAGGACGAATCAAAGTCATTTATTATTCAAAGAATTATTAATTTAAAGATAGTTATTTAATTTGATTAAAGAACATTGGTCACAGGCCATCTGAGAGTAGATTAGGTTACTGTGTACATGGAATTTCTGTGCATTTACAATCCTTATGTAATGGTCAAGAGAAACTTGCTTTATGACTCTACGGTTTACTTTTCTGCAATTGGTGCAGAGAGGAAAACAGGAAAAAAAGAAAAGAAAAAATAAAGATGAGTAGAGATATCGCGAAATATTACGTGTGTTGCCTGTACGTTCTATTCAAGACAACAGAGAGAGGAGAGTTACTTAGCTAGTAATTTAAAGAAGGAATCTCTGAGGCACTGACATTTAACATGAAAGTGAAGCAGTATAAGTGTAGCTGGAACTATATATGTGTATATCAGGGAGGAGATGAACAGAGACGAGAGCGCTCATTGTAGAGATAAAATCGATGCTTGGTTCTGTTTGTGTGGTTCTGGGACGTTGTGTCAATGACTGAGCCCCAAATAATTAGTGGAGCCGCTATCTGAAACTGCAGAAGAGAGGAGTAATAGTTTCTATTTGGGGAGGAAGTCCTGGCTTCTGTCTGATATACATTTCATTGTAGGTGTCTGCTTCCCATGCAATTATGGATGAGACCTCATAAATGAAATCTAGCATTCGTTTTTACGCATTATTATCATAGTGGTAACAGCCATAGACTGAATAATTATAACAGTTTTCGAAGATGATGTATATAGTAAAAAGAGAGAAGAGGGCTACAATGGAGTCTTGAGATGTTGAAATAGTATTGTTTGAGGAGAACCGTGCACAGTACACTGGCAGGAACTGACTAGTTTAAAGGCAGTGGGGAGTTTGTGATGTCAGAGGACCTTGGAAATATAAATTTCCTGACGGAGGTCATAGTCCAATTCTGCTTGGGTTCAAGTAAAATACTGAGAAACATTCATTGGATTTAATCACGGAGAGATAACTATAATGTTATAAAGGTTTATGTATACGTAAGTCAACAGTAACAGGGAGATCAACCCTAGTAAATCAAACTGTGGGAGGGGCGCCCAGAGATTGTCACTAATCCTGTACTGCTCTTTCAGTTTACTTTGGAAAGAGGAAATTCATTGGGCAGGAAGTAGAGATAAATTGGTTCAGAGATTTTGTTTCAAGAATGAAGAAACTGAGGGGCTTCCCTGGTGGCTCAGTGGTTGAGAGTCCGCCTGCTGATGCAGGGGACACAGGTTCGTGCCCCGGTCCGAGAAGATCCCACGTGCCGCGGAGCGGCTGGGCCCGTGAGCCATGGCCCCTGAGCCTGCGCATCCGGAGCCTGTGCTCCGCAACGGGAGAGGCCACAGCAGTTAGAGGCCCGTGTACCGCAAAAAAAAAAAAAAAAAAAAAAAAAAAAAAGAATGAAGAAACTGAAAAAGATGAAAGGGAATGGACTGGGAAGAGATGGGTGTTAGCTGGTAGAAGAGCTTCAGTTTACAATTAATAATAAAATATCCTCCAGAGAGCAGGAGGGAAGGGGATACATTTGAGAAAAATGGGCTTATCCAGGAGTAGAAATGACTTTCAATTTAAACAGGAGCGGCATCGCCAATGGGTGAAGATTCAGGAATAGGTGTTGACTTCATGACAGTGAGCTGACACGTTTCTTCGATATTCTACCTCATCTGCATGGTAGGAGGTGAGCACACTGTTGAAAGTGAGGGAAGGTGAGAATTTCAGGGATTCAAAAAAACAAGGGGAACATTCGAAGTGCGTGCAAAGCATGGGAGAATGGTTTATGATCACGTCCTGGTCGGATGCAGATATTTATAAAACTCATTGGGAGATACGTATGATAGATGCAGCCACAGGAAGCGGAGTCTTTTTGTCATCTCTGATTGGGGTCTTGATCATCAGCTGTGCTGAGAGGTCAGAGGGACCTGAGAATTGTTCCATAAAACTCAGGAGACATGGGAATGATCGGGAGGCTGGGTCAATGCACTGGAGGATTCCTGTGTTGGGAGAACCTAAGCACGGTAGTCATTGTGTGAACAGACTGGAGGGGAAGTGTTATGATAACAGGGAGGATTCCAACCACTGATTTGATAGGCGACATATCCAGGTGAAATTTGAATCTGGGATCCACACCTCAACACCAGCATATTTAGGAATTTGAGATTCAGAAACAGCCTGAGCTACGTTTGAATTCTAGCTCTGTCATTTTCTAGCTGCATGATCTTCTCACATAAGCAAAATTTCAGAACCTAGCTTATGTTACTTGTTAAAAGGTAACTAATCTATAAGTAACAGGGTTGTACTAAAGATAAATGAGCAAACGTAGGTAAATCTCAATCACAGGGTCTCAAAAGGAATGTTTTCTCTTTTCAGGATCTCAGGATCAAAGGGTTGTGATCCACCCCTCTTCCTGACACATTATCAGTATTTGTCTATGCAGTAGTTAATGATTAACATTGACTTGGGTAGCACTTGACAGTTGACACATACTTTCCTATAGAAAAATTATGAAGTGAAGAATGTTTCTCCCCATGACATTTAGTAGGACAGAACTCCACCTACTCTTTCGCTAATGTATCTGAAGGTGTCGACTAAATTTCACCCCAAATTAAACTTCACTCTATACTTGATGAGCGTGTCTGCCATGTGTGGATTGTGGTACCCAACAGTGGGCTTATGATGTACGTACTCCTGCTGCTTTCCTGTGCAAGGGGTTTTTAGCCCTGATTTGTGTGACAAGACCTTCCAACAAGACATGAGTCCCTGGATTGTTTTCCCCACCATGAAGTAGATCCAAAGTGGCCTGGCCACATGGTCCAAGGCCATGGAGGGCAGCAATAGGGTTGAGGCCCTCATGTTGCCTGATTCCCACATGGGGAGGAACCAAGGTGACTGAGGGCAAGGGCATCCGGGGTGTGGGGAGAGGGCACAGCAGGGAGGGTGGGGCCTCTGAAACACTGGGGCGGGTGTTGGAGAAAAAATCCAGGTGCGTTTGATCAAGAATTATTTCATGAAACATTTGAGAGTGGTGTTCTTTCTGTGGAGTCAACATTCCCCAACTGATCATTATGCGGGTTTCCTGCAGTTTGGTGTAACTCCTAGGAACCGAACATTAATGAAATAACTCTGAAAAAGTAGCTCTAATAAAAGTACAACACCCAAGGATTTTCACGTTTTATGTGTAAATGAAAATATTACTGTCTTGATTATGTGCAGTAGCCTACACTGCCTTATTGTTGACCCTGGAGAGAGGGGGTTCACCATATCTACACATGCCTGGGGGTTAGGTGGTAGAGCTCATTCCCAGGTGAGTGGCTGGGGATCATGCCTGGAATGCCTAACAATGCTTTAAATGCCTGGATTCTCTTGGTTGCTTTCCCTTTCCTCATCTTTACCTGCTCAGTTTTTCATCTGACCCTGCATAAGTATGCAGAGGCGGACAAGTGTTGGCTGAGTTCCTTACAATGAAACAACAGGTGAGAAGAGACTTATTTTTATTCTTGAATTGGTCCCTCTTTTGCCAAATGGTCAGGTTTCTCGTTTTGGCCTGGATCTTCTAAGTACACCCATGAAATACTAATGCCAGTTATGTTCACCACCCTGTTAGGGAGACTGATGTGGAAATAATCTCCTTCTGTCATTCACACCCACTTGTTCCAGACTCCATTAATGCTGTGACTTCACAGAACACATGGGAGAGATTTTCACTAAAAACAATAAATACAGCCCTTAGGCTCAGTAAAGAAAAATTCCCTAATTACCATGTGAATGACTACAACAGCCTTAGGTGTGTGGTGAACACAGGTGATAGTAATGAGAGAAACAAGTTTGCAGACCTGGGGTGGGGGTGGGGGGTGGGGGGTGGAGCAGATATGAGAGGTGCTGGGGTGGAGGTGGATGCTGGACAATAAAGAGTAATGAGGAATTGTTTACTATTTCTAATTTTTAAAATATTGAACTTTTTACAGACTATATTTGAACATTTTTAAGTCTACAAAAGAAGACAAATAAAATTTCCTTCCTTCACAATAACTCAATTATCCTATGTGTACTTTTCTTTTTAAAGAGTTTCCTATTTATTATTATTTATTTTTGGCTGTGTTGGGTCTTTGTTGCTGAGCACGGGCTTTCTCTACTTGCTGCGAGCGGGGGCTACTCTTCGTTGAGGGGCACGGATTCCTCATTGCCATGTCTTCTCTTATTGGTGAGCACGGGCTCCAGGGGCGCATGCTCAGTAGTTGTGGCTCACGGGCTTGGCCGTTGAGTACGGAATACCTGCCGATATGTGTGTGTGCGTGTGTGTTTCTTTTTTCTTGGTGCCACAGCTGGACTTGCTGATTGAGCCTGCGTGTTTTAAGAAAGCAATGGCCATGTTGCGCTAACAATACAGTGGACCTTCCGTCGCTCTTGTGTCTTTGGGAGTTGAGTGCACACAAAATTTGTATGATGGATCCAGGCGCGAACTTCCAGTTGTCCTCTTGGCTCATACCTGCTATGTCAGGGGAATGTTCTTCCCTTGGGAAATCAGCTCAAAGCTTTTGGAGAGAAAGGCTGCACAGGTGTAGGTTGGGACCAGCAACCTTTGGCATGGACGACTGGGCAAACCAAGTGAATTGCTAAGGGTTCCTGATATGAGGAAAGAGGCTGAGGACATAGGGAGGCCAGGCCTGCAGAGTGAAAGTTCTTCTTGCCTGTAGGTAGCTCTGGGTGTGGGTGGAGGAGAGACATTGAGGGGCTGAGATGCCAGCTGCCTGTCCCAGGACTGCAGAAGGAGGGGGCAGAAAAGCACGAAGTGTGGCTCATGTTTGTTTCTGACACACTCATCCTTCTGGTTCTTGAGTCCAGGCTGTAAGGAGGAATTTACTCTTGTTTTGCAAAGTTGCTTTACCTATTCCAATCCTCTACTTTTCCATTTACTCTTTTCAAAAGATATATATAAACTCCCTATTTTCATTAAACAGCTGGTCATCAACATTTTTTCCAAGTCAATACCTATACATCCAGCTCATTTAAAAAAAAATCAATAAACCAAAGCACAAAGTGATATTACTGTATTGTCTGAGTGTACTTGAAATTTACTTACCTGGTCCCTCTCATTGGCTGTTTTCTAAATGTTCTGTTCTTAAGTAATACTGATATCAATATTCTTAGTACACATGTATTTGCACAAATGTTCCCACCTACCCACTTCTTGTCATTTGACTTTGCTTGTGGAATATGTAAAGATCAATTAGGTGGTCAAGTTATCAATCGTTTCCTTTATGGCTTCTGGGCCCTGCTTTTGATGTTTTAGTAACATCTCCACTCTGCAATTACAGAATAAAATGTCGTCCGTGTTTTCTATTGGTACGTTCATGGTTTCAGCTTACAGTTCACGCAGTCCATCCCCCTGCAGAATTTTCCTTGTTTACAGCGGCCGGCGGCCCAGGAATAGCGTGAAGAGCGCGTCTCCTTCGCGGCAGCCTCCCGGCACCATCCTCCCAGCTCCTCGTCTCCCGTCTGCTGCCGGGGTCGCGCCGTGTCGTGCCGAGCCGGGCGCTAGCTCCGAGGCGGACTCCCCGAGACGAGCTCGGGCGTTTGGGCGGCCGGCACTGCACCCTCGCCGTTCGGCGATCGGGATCCGGCCCGGGGACGTTCGAGCCGGTGGTCGGGCGCCACCTGGTGGCCGCTTTTATATCGTCCCTTGTCTCCGGAGCTTCGGCGATCTTCGCGAGGGCTGACATTCGGACGCCGGGCGCGAGGCAGCGTTCCGGAAGCCCGTCTATGTGTGTGGCGACTGTCCCGGTGGTCCCGGGGCATGGGCTCCTCCTGCGTTCGCTGGAGATTGGGTGTGTAGGTTTACGAGGTTGTGATCGTTGCCTCGCTCCCTAGTGTGGTGTGAGGGCTGCCTAGCTTGGTCGACCAGCAACCGCCTCTGCTCCTCCAGCCACGAGAACTAAGCGGACTCGACCCTACCTGGGCCGCCCGCCGCGTTGTGTAGGGAAAGGTTCTTGCGAGCCCTCCGGAGCGCCTGAGGCTCGATGGTACGTCCTTCTGAGTCACTTTAGGAGCGTTCATTTTCTACCACTTCGGTCCACGAGCGTCCCAGTCCGGACGTGGGGAACGCACCGGGCACGGGCGTTGAGGCCGCTGGAGAGCCCGATGTGCATGTTGGCTGGCGCGCTTGGGTCCCGGTCTCCGGGGCATGGGCGCATGCTTCTTTCGCGGGATTTGGACTGGCAGACATGCCTATTGTGAGGCCGGCGCTGCGCTCCCTTAAAGTCGTTGAGTGGTGGGTCTGGGCGGTTCGACCGGCACTCCCTTGTGTCCCTTGCGCGTGAAACGCCCACATTGAAACACGTGGTTAAGAGGGGGTATCCATCCCCGGAGTCGTCCGTGTGGCCCGGTGGTCGTACTTCCGCTTGCCAAGTGTCGCCTGAGAGGTTCTAAGTCTCCTACGGACGTGGACGCCGCCAAGTTTCCGCCGGCCTTCTCTCTCGATCCTCTTCGCCCTTATTCCCAAATTTGTTTTTCTCCGCAGTGGGTAGGGCCCGAATGACGTAACGAGGAGGCACTGGAAGTGCGACCCCGGCCTTCACGTCCTCCTTCCCACGGGACCGCGACGCCCCGTCCAATAGGACGCCCGGTGCTGCTTCTTGGCCGCCTTGGGAAAACGGTGCGTCCCGGTCCCGTCGCCGTGGTGGAGCTCCTCCCATGCGGCTACTTTCTCCGAAATCCGCGAAAAGCGGTCATGCGGCTCCGCAGACGGTATTCCCCTGCAGGCCGAAGTGCGTCTAAGGGGGAGCGCCCGGCGTCCCCACTTCTGCTGGCTTCGTCGGCGAAGCACTTGTGTGGACCAGGTCTCTCACCACAGGTGACAGCAAGGACAGTCGCGGGCGAGAGGGGAGGGCTCTCCAGGCGCAGCCACGGTTCCGCTTGTGGCTTGGTGGTCGGAGAAGCCTAACAAATGGGGAAATGGGGAGCTGCCTGGGGCGTCTGGTGATGGTCGTGAGAAGGCAAGAGGCGATGCGCGGTCCTGGGTGGGCGCGGTTGTCAGAGGCTCCTCGTGAGAATCTCGTACCGGAATGGCCTCTGAACGCGCGTGTGGACGAGGAGACAACCCGTGGAGAGAAGTGGTACCTGTGGTGGGCCAGAGGGGATGAGTTCGGACGGGTGGAAGCTCACCTTCTCTTCCGTGCCATGCAGATCTATCCCGGTGGTTTTTCCTCCATTTGGTTGTTACCTGGCGTCCGCTGCTGCAAGGACGACTAGATGACCATACAGCGTTGTCGTGGCAAGAAACAATTTCAGTGACTTGAGAATTTGTTCTGAGATCCACTAGTGTAGACACTGGCGAAGTGAGAAATTCTGAGATCTACAGAATTGAAAATTACTATTGTCGTTACTCAACAACATTGTAATTACCATTGTTTGTAATTAGTGATAAAACTGAGTAAAGTTGAGTCACACAGTAGCTGATTAATTGGAGATGATCAAATAGGGGTTTTCAGTATTTCTAAATCCTGCTCAATGGGCAGAGGGCAAGGTGGAGACAGCAGGTATGTGCCAGGTAAGGCTGTGACGGGTGTGAGAATAAAGAGAGGTGCTGAGCAGATTATGGAGGGTTTCTGAATGGTACAAGAGGCTGGAAAGCATTCTTAAAGATATGTGGGGGGACAGATCTGGTAAGTTGCAGTTTACAGAAAGAGAAAGGCTCATTGCTAGTCTCCACAGAAGGATTCAGCAACAGAGTATCTTATCAAATGCTCTGTTAAAAACACTGCAGGTTATAAATCCTTTAGAAACATACCCTGCACATTTGCTAGCAGCAGAATTATGCATTGCTGCATTGTTTGTAATATAAACAGATTATTGAATATCAGCGTGCATCCCACGTGGATTGGCAAAGTGCATTATAGTACGTCATCCATTCAGTGCACTGTCATGCAGGAAACGATGTCTTGATAGAGGATAATTTGCAAGATACTGTCAAATGAATAAAAGCAAGATATAACAGCACCGTGCCTAGTGTTCTACTATTTGTGTTTTTAATTAGGGTGCCAAGGAGAAATGTATATTCATATTTGCTTGTATGCACATAAAGACACTCTGGAAGTTTGCAGTGGGAAACCAGATACATGGCTACCTGTGGAGGGCAGGGGCTCCTGGGCAAAGAGGGGGAGGCGGTGCAGGGCACAATGTAATGCAATTTTCAGGACCTTCAACCATGTACATGTATTACAACCTCTCTAGAAAGCCAAGAAATTGAATTTTTTAAACCTCCAAGGATTAAAATGCATTTACTATTTCTACCGAGTACATGTCAAGTTTGTTTCACCATGGAGCTATGCCTTCTCTAAAATGTCTACTCAAGCCTTCCATGGTGATTTTGACTATTTTCCCTTACTTTGGTAGCAGACAAAGAAAACCAGGGGAATCAACGGTTGTGTAGTTCATCAGCCCCTGCAGTGGCTCCCCTGCGTTTTTCTTTCAAATACTTTATACACTGTGTTTTTTGGTGCTATATTTGCAAGAAAGAGGATAGAGGAGAAATAAAGCTGTATTAGGGTTTTGCTAGGGTTGCCAGAACAAGATAGTGCAAACTGGGAGGCTTAATTTTCTCACAGCTCTGGAAGCTTTGAGTTCGAGATCAAGGTGTCTACAGGTTCAGTTTCTTCTGAGGCCTCTCTCCCTTGCTCGCAGGTGGCTGCATTCTTGCTGCATCCTCAGATGGACATAACTCTATGAGCTGAGTGTGCATGGCTGTGTCCTAATCTTCTCATAGGGGCATAGCTCTGGATTAGGGCTCACCAATATGACCCACTTTAACTTCATCACCTCTCCTAAGGCCCTATTCCCAAATACAGTCACATTCTGAGGTACAAGCGTCTCGACTTCAATATGTGAACTTATAGGGTTTCAGTTCAGACCTTAAGGGAAGCTGCTCCCCGCTGGTTGAAGCAGAAATCTCAGAGGAGAGAGGAGTCTTCCCACATGGCCTAGAACTTCTTGACACAGCCAAGTCATGACCCATAAGCCTGATTCCGTGGTTTTGCATGTCTCTGTGACAGAGAGTGGAGGTCAGGGAATGAATAAGGAATTATGTCCTCAGTACATTGTCACTAAATATTTCTGCCTTTTGGAGGCCAGGTGTTCACAAAAGTAAAGAAGTTATGTTTTGCTCAGCAAGTTCTCGGCCTTGGAAGTACACAAGGCACTGAGGAATCAGCCTAAGTGTCTCCCATATCCTGATCAGGCCATGGACACAGGAGCAGGAGACAGCCATTAGAGACCATAACGTTGCTGGGAAGCAGGTGCATCACCAGTTTAGCTCAATCAGATCTGTGTTCTAGGTGCTGAGCTTGAGGAAGGCGTCAGTCCTGGGACACTGTGGACATGATGCAGAAAAATTACCTTAAACCCTGAGTCCTACTTAAATAGAAAAACTGTGAGATGTTAATTCTTATTGCCTCCACTGAGCTATAAACTTGGTGAAGGTGGTTATGTTATACGTTTCACCTCTTAGTCTCCAGAAAATTCCACATGCTGGAATCCTGGAGACTCTCAATAAATATTTGTTACTTTAATGAGTGGTGTGTGAGAGAGCTACCTGATTTTTCTTGAAGACTCTTGTCCTATGATAATTTACAAAATCCAGAACACTTGGGAGATATGTTCTCCCTTAAGTATCTGATGGATACTGTGGACCCTCCACCTAGTAATGCACATGCACAGACACAAACACATTGCTGCAGTCGGCCTCAAGTGTTCTATTTCCCTCTTTTCAAGCTCATAGACCAACCCTTTAGCCTTCTATATATATGGGCTTTATACTCGTTTTGTGTGTGTGGGTGTGTGCATACATCAAGAAAGAAAAATTTAATGGATTTGAAGGGAGAGAACACATCATGTAGCTCCTGCCCTCTCTCAAGCCAATCCGACAGCAGATAAACTTAGGACATAGGCATTCTCCACGGGGACCATCTCTTTTCCCCAGGTCTTTATTTTTCTTTATTTTTTAACATCTTTATTGGAGTATAATTGCTTTACACTGGTGTGTTAATTTCTGCTTTATAACAAAGTGAATCAGTTCTATAGCCTGGTCCTCATTGATTAGCACCATTCTCATTGGAGGAAGAATGGAACTCGGGAGGGGGACCAAGTCCCTCTGACTTCCCTGGCTCAGGGTGCAGAGGGTGGGAAGGGTGCCCCAGCCCCTGCCCCTGCCCCTGCCTCTGTTTACTCCCTGAAAAGTAAGGGCCACAGCCTCAGCTGCAGAAGCAGAAGAGCCACTCCTCTTCTCTTTGCTTAGTGTTCTCATGCAATATCTCTTCCAATATTTTCACTTTCAGCATATGAATGTCCTTACTTCTGAGTGAGTCTCTTGTAGACAACATACAGTTGGACCTTTTATGTCTATCTTGTCCATCTTTGTTTTTTTTAATGTTATTAAATATTCACCTATATTTTAGTATGAAACATAATTTTATTTCTTTATATTTAAATCTTTAAGACCTACATAATTTATCTTAGTATCCAAATTGGTTTAAAAACAGCCAGCCCTGACTCTGTATATTAAATAATTCAACCATTTTACACTTACTTAAAACGACATCCCTATCACATATTAAATTTTTGTTTTTCCTTTTCCTCCTATGTCATAAGAATGTCCAGAGGAACTGAATTTAGTTGACTTCTTTAACTGTATAGGATACCTAGTCATATTATATGAGAAGGCCATAGCAGGAGAGAAATATAATTCTAATTCTACACACTAGTATGTATTCTAGACTGACTAGTCTCTTTCACTGACCATCAGACTATTTCTACTTGGCTTTGTATTTCCAGTGAAGTTACACTTTCATATCCGCATGGATAGCATGGCTTAAAATGCCCTGTACATCCTCAATATACCTGTAAATTCATTTATCGACATCATTCGGTGCCTACTGTGTACCAGGCACCAAGCTAAGGAGTGAACCAGACAAATACAACTCTTCCCACAATGTGGCACGAATATTATCTGGTAGAAGACAATCCTTAAATATTCACACCAATAATCCATCACAGCTGTGTTTGGTGCTACAAAGTATACCCTTTGCAGCTGAGAAGTCTCGTTTCCAGATCTGTTCACTTCTGCATACTTTGAGTGCACAGCCGATTTCCAATTCCCAATGAAAAATACCAGAAGGAACTTGGAGAATTATCTTCAGCGTATTTACAAGATGTTATAAGCTAATGAGAGGAGTAGGAAAAAATAATTAAAACAAACCCCTAAAATATTAGGCAACCAAGTCTCAGAAGCTCAATGCACTTGGAGACAGTCCTTTAAATTCTCAGGTCTATATCCTGAGCAAAGCCAGGCCCATGGCAGATGAGGTCCCAAACAAGTTAAATAAGATCAAGAATGTGGCAGAAAGGCAACTCCAATGCAGGATCATTTTGGCTTTTGAAAGGGAAAACCTGTTACTACCATTTTATGTACTGTGACCTGTTTTCCTGGGGTGTCCCTATTCTCTACAATTAATAGGTTTCAAAACTGTGGGCAACTGGAAGGAATAATTTTAATAGCTGAAACAAAAAATTCCTTTATGAGAAAAGAAAACCAAAAAAACCACAAAATTTTCCAACAAGCAAATTTTACATGCATTGAGAGGCTACAGAGTCACTGACAGTGATTAAACCACAGAACACCAGTTTTCCAGCTCAAACTGGAAAGGATTTGTTTTTTTTAATTAAAGTAGATATGTCTGAGCGCATCTAAATATAAGTAATTCTTTTCTTTGTGAAAAATTTTTCCCTCGAGGTGGGATAGGGAGGGTGGAAGGGAGACGCAAGAGGGAGGGGACATGGGCACACATGTATACATATAGCTGATTCACTCTGTTACAGACCAGAAACCAACACAACATTGTGAAGAAACTATACTCCAATAAAGATGTTTTAAAAAAAATAACTTCTCCCTCAATGAACCCATTTTGATGGTAACAAATAAATATGACTTTATAATAACCTAAAAAGAAACCCAACCTAAGTTTTTGTTTGTTTTGTTTTGTCAGTACGCGGGCCTCTCACTGCTGTGGCCTCTCCTGTTGTGGAGCACAGGCTCCGGATGCGCAGGCTCAGCGGCCATGGCTCACGGGCCCAGCCGCTCTGTGCATATGGGATCCTCCTGGACCGGAGCATGAACCTGTGTCCCCTGCATTGGCAGGCGGACTCTCAACCACTGCACCACCAGGGAAGCCCCAAGAGGCCTATTTAAAACAAAAACAAATGGGTAACTTGTATTTTTACTTTAAAATAAGTTTGAGATTTCTGAAGTCTATGCTGATGAAAGAGGATGCCAACAAATTCACTCATCACCATACATAAAGTTAAGGTTTCTAAACTAAATCTCTTTAGTGTGAGATCAAAAACAGTCTACTCTTAGAAGATTCACCAAATACTATCTCTTCCAACTCTTTAAAAGCTAGCTTCTGTTTCTCCAAGAAGCAAAATACATTCATTTTTGCAAACAAACACTATAGGTATCTGAAATGCAAAATAACCAGCAAGCCACATTCTTTTCCACAGAATTAGCGGGAACTATCACCTGTTTCTCAGATTGTTTATGTCCCTGTTTTCTTTTTTTTCACTGGCAGGACGGTCCAGAACCTCTATTTTGCCTTTTCCATCTTCTGAATGAGGAAGCTTAATTGTATCGATGGTGACTTCACCTTCAGAAGAGGTGCTATCATCTTCATCCTCAAATTCTGAACTGTCCTCTGAACTGTCTTGTGAATTCTCTTGTGAACTGTCATCTTCTTTTGAATCAGACTGATTCATCTCAAACAAGGTCATATCCATTTGCGTAACTTTTCCAAGTGTGTCAATATTTTCAATATTGAAATGACCAGGTGGTGCAGCTGCCATTTCTTTCCTTAGCTTTTCATTTGCCTGAGCCATCTGTGGGAGAAAGCTCTGTACTTGGTCCAATAGGGGACTCCTCTCTATCCTAACTGTTTGAAGAGTGGAATTCTTTCTGGAATTACACTTGGAGTTGATGAGCAACCTGTCCCATATACCTCTGCGGCCGCCCCTGCCCTCCATCAGCAGCTCTCTGGACACCAAGACCCTGGAGCTGTCCCGGGAAAACGATGAACAGCTCGCATCGGGCTGGGATTTGCCGTGGGCCTCCCTGCTGCTCGCCCGTCTTTAGAGCAGCCCCTCCAGGCCCAGATGCCGGAAAAAGGCTGGGGACATCTTTGTTTTTTAACTGATGAGTTTAAGCCATATATATATATATATATATATATATATATATATATATATATATATATAAATTACTGATATGGAATGACATTTACTTGCCAATTTGTTTTCTGTAATGTCATATAGCTTTTCTGTCCCACATTTTCTCACATACTGACATCCTTTTTTCTTACTTTTTGTACTCATTTTCAAAATTAATTTCTTTGGCTGTGCCAGGTCTTAGTTGTGGCATGGGGGACCTTTGACCTTCTTTGCAGCATGCGAACTCTTAGTTGTGGCACGTGGGATCTAGTTCCCTGACCAGGGATTGAGCCCAGGCCCTCTGCATTGAGAGCGTGGAGTCTTCGCCACTGGACCACCAGGGAAGTCCACTGACTTGACTTACTTTTAATTTCCTTCTGTGTATATTCTATAGATAATCAATTTGTGGATACCATGGAGGTTACATATAAAATCCTATCAAACTAACTTAAACTGATATCAACATAATTTTAATCACACACAAAATCTCTATTACATCTCCAATTACATTACACATTAATTACATGTTATTAATGTCACAAATCACATATTTACACATTAATTACATGTTAGTAATGTCACAAGTCACATATGTATACATTGTTTTCTGTTAATGTAGATGTACGAATTCGTTATTTGGGGATGCTATAACAAAATGCCACAGCTTGGGTAGCTTATAAACAGAAGTTTATTTCTCATGGTTCTGGAGGCTGAAGTGTGAGATCAAGGTGGTTAGGTAAAGGTCTTTTTCTGAGTCATAGACTTTTCATTATATCATCACCTGGAGGAAGGGACTAGAGAGCTCTCTGAGGTCTCTTTTAAAAGCACACAAGAGACTTCCCTCGTAGGCCAGTGGTTAAGAATCCGTCTTCCAATGCAGGGGACATGAGTTCGATCTTTGGTCAGAGAACTAAGATCACACATGCCAAAGGGCAACTAAGCCCATGCACCACAACTATTGAGCCTGTATGCTGGCTCTACAGCCTGTCTGCCACAACTAGAGAGCCTGTGTGCTGCAACTACCGAGCCCCCATATCACAGCTAGATATGAAGCCTGTGCGCCACAACAAAGATCCCACGTGCTGCAACTAAGAGCGAATGTAGCCAGATAAGTAAATAAATACATATTTTATAGTAAATAAAAGCACACACATTATATTCATGGTGGCTCTGTCCTCATAACCTAAGCACCCCCCAAAGACCCTACATCCTAATACCAACACATTTGGAGGTTGTATTTCTGACATATGAATTTTGGGAGAAACAGTCACGCAATAGCAATACATTTATAATTATTTTAATATTTTGGTTTAAAAAAATATCCTAGAATAATAAAAAGTGTAGCTACAAGTCAAAATTATAGTGTTTTCTCTATTTGTCCATTTATTTACCTTTATAAGAGACATATATATTTTCATATGGCCTCAAGTTACTGGTGTCCTTTCATTTGAACTTGAAGTACTCCCTTTAGCATTTCTTGAAGGATAGATATTATGGTACTGAACTCCTTCAGCTTTTGTCTGAGACTGTCTCTCATGTTCCTCATTTTTGAAGAATAATATTGTAAGATATAGAATTGTTGGTAGGTAGTTTCCACCATACTTTAAGCATATCATTTCACTCTCTTCTGGCCTGCAAAATTTCTGATGAGAAAGCAACTGATAATCTTACTGACAATCACAATTAAGTGGATCATAATAATTGTCACATATAAATTTGTTTATATATATTTCTTAATGTTAACCTATTTACAAAAGTACTTATTGTTTCAAAATTTTGTATTTATCATTCTAAGATTACTTAACAAATCTATATTTTTATTCTACTTATTTATAAAATAAGAGGTTATTAGTCAAAATTATGAATTCATAGCTGAAATGTGTGGTAAAACATTCTTGATAAGCGTTTTTCCATGTCTGAGAATTTTGATATGAACTCCGGCTTTTCAGTTTGATTTTAGCATTGATAGATCCAGTGTGAGGATTCAATGTTGACTAAGGAATTAAAAATCCCTCAGGGCTCTCCTTCATTCATTACAGTAAAAGTGTTTCCTATGCTGTGAAAAATCATGTGTATGTAAGTCTATTGAATGATATTCTCCAGTTAAAATGATCTCCATATCAGTTACATACACATAGTATGTAAATCTTCTGCATGGACTTCCCCCCTTTGTAGCATTTCTACTAGCTATCATCAAAATTCAGTCTAATTTAGTCCATAAAGTGAACACTTTATGCTGGTCTAGTGTTTACACTGCACTGTAACTGAGTTCTATGAGTCTGCTGAATTCCTCACTTACCTCATTCCCAGGTTTCACATGTGGAAGACCAGGGTTCACACCTGAAGAAATTTACTATTTTCTTACAGCTACATTGTTCCACCAGGAAAATAACTTGCCTGGATATCATTTCTTGCTTTTAATGGTCACAGCTTTTGCTTGAAATAAGACAAAAATAATAATTTAATTAAATAAATAAATAAGAAACGACACATGTGACATTAGGGGGATTAAATTGTTGAAAAGTACATTACATGGGGAAAGAACATGAATTTGAGGAATATACCAGTGAATAGAAACATGGTTTAGAAAAATGTTAATAAGATGTTCAGTGTTTAGGTAAAAGAAAAATAAAATAAATTCAGACGCTGCAGGGAATATGAGAGGAAAAATTATTAAAGAGACCGTGGCAAAGACAAAAACATGAAATTTTAACTCCCACGTGGACAGGAATTTTGCTTCTCTGAGGTGAAAAGTACAGGGGGAAACGTGAAGAGAAATTGATGTGTGATGCATAATGACAGAATCTGGATAATTTGACCCAATGGCTTCACATACATTTCTAAAAATATCCTTTAGTCGAGCCAACCTCCAGTTGACATTCCAAGTGTCCTGCTCTCTCCCCACACAGAGCACATGTGTCTGGAGCTGACTTGGACCCCAGCCTGGGGAAACCCTCCTCTTCCCTCCACACTTACTCTTCTTGCTCCAACTGGGAAATTATATCTGTTTTGCAGAGCGGATGCCCTGATACATGTGGGAAATGCTAGATGGATTTAAAGTTCTGTGCTGAGAACAGTGTATGCAAGCGCAGGACAAATGCCAAGGCTCAAGTGTGGGGGCATCAATGGCAGCCCAAGTTCGAGCACCCTGAAGGGGGGAAACACTGAAGGTTGTCACCCGACACTTCACTCAAAGACAGTAAAAGTCTCTGGTTGCTTCTCTTCTTGCCCAAGAGGAAAGACAGTCTGCAGACTGCCTAGACGTCTCAGCCAGGAAGGAAGCAACGTTTTCATAATGTGGTTAACACTGTTTTCTAACACAATCCAATAAACATAAGACCCATGAGATTATTACTTGGAGTTCATGTAGAAAGGGGGATACAAGCTGTCATGTGTTTTTTGCTGTGTTCAAACCTCATAGTGGTCCCCCGAGCAGAAGAATTACTTAGCAACATAAAGTCACTTGTCTGTTAGATAAAATAGCCCTCATCTGTGTCCAGTATTATTCTGCGTGTTGGTGGCAGACTAGTAAGGTATACGTGAGATTGTGGTAATGGAGACTTTATCTCCATGCAGGGACAAATGTGCTGTGATAATTAAAGGAACACATTCATTCCAGGTTGCTCTAAGTGCTGCAGAAGCATGAGTCAGGGACAAGAGTGCAGCAGCATATGTGGAAGCTGCAGAGCCTATCTCAATAAGACATGCATAAGGAAGTAAATAAATATTGAGAGACGCACTCAGAAGATGAGACAACGGGCGTCCTCCAACATCACATCTGTGTACATCTTTCTCTGCAATATGTCCAGCAGTTCCTACTCTTTATGAGTGAGTTCTACAAACACGTTCTCAAAGGTCACTGATCTCTAAAGCCCCGTCAATGGCTTCTCTGGGCTGATATGGCATGTGCCGTTCATACATATTCAGAAATATATATACTGTGAAGAAATGTTACTAAAGGAAACATATGAGGTGTTGTGTAAAATAACCTATCAATTTCCCAAGAAAGTGGTAATTCAACTTCCAGATGGGTTATTATAAAAATTTTACATGCAAATTCATAAGTAATATTCTTCTCCCAATTCCAAGTAAGTCTGTAGGTGCATCAAAAGGCAATCAATAGCCCTGATCTGCCACTTTGTCAACTGACAGGCAGCGGGGATAGAGATAGAGCTGAAGCTCCATGTACATTTTACGTGTTTTTTTCACATATTGAACGTGTATCTGGAGTCCTGCTTTTCTTTCCCAGGTTAGAGCTGCAGACACCAGTCGTCAGAACTCATGAGATTTGCTGGCTCCATGTGTCAGGAAAGCCCAGGATCAACTTTGCTCTTCTACATAGTTCTCTCCTCTGGGCTTGGAATATGAGACTTAAGTCAGCCCACGCCCTCCCATGGATTTCTTTTACCTGCTGCTGTTTAGTTTTGCTCTATTTATACCTTCACTATGAAAACCTACAACTTTGGCTGCTAACCTAGGACTCTGACTCCAAAATACCCCAGGAAACTTGTCATTCAATTAGGGAAGTCTATAATCCCTCAGTCCTTAAGTTTATTAGTATTATGATTGGTAGTAGTACAATTAATATCTTTATGATTGTAATCACTATTGATATTATTATTTATCACTATTGTTGTTATTGCATTTCTTAAGTTTCTCTGCTCATGAATGTATCTAATTTACTGAAGAGTATTGTGGAGGGTTTTCAACAGACTTACATACACATGGTGCTTCCTGGTTCCTGCTGTACTTATGGGTACTTGTGGGTCAGAGAGCCTCCTGAGATACTCAGACTTACCCAGTGGAGGAAGAGACAGCTGTTACTGGTAAGTGAACCCCAGGGAGGACACTCTTGACTTTATTGAGCCTCTAGAACAATGTTTAAGTCCTCTTAAGTGACCAGAAAGTGGTGCCAGTGCAAGAGCCCTGGAAGACACCCTTGTCCTGCCAGACTCAGCACAGGATTTTCCACCTCAACTCTGTGCCAGGAACTAATATCATGTCTCCTGGGAAGACTGGAGAAGGTGTCACACCTGGAGTCCAGTCCTCCGAATTAGAAAAGTCAGCCCAGGAGCTGACATTGTGACAAGTGAGAAGTAAGGAGAGTATCCTTGACGTGCCTGAACCTGGGGACATGTTTTAAATTCACTCAGGGGTCCAGGAAAGGCTGGTGCAGCACTGGCAGACATAGAGATGGTGACGTGCCTGCCCAAGTAACCATTTCTTTTTCTAAGTCCCCCAGGGAGCCCCTGCACTGTTTGTGCCAACATATCATCCTCTCTGCTGACCCAGGATCACCTGCTTGTTTTCTCCTCTCAGAACAAATTTCTTTGTGCAAACCTAGCATTCTGACTCTACAATATCCCAGAGGACATCTGATATAGGTACCCTGAAATTTACTTAGAGGAGTCTGTACGCAAATCTGTCATCTTTCTAAGTTTATTTTTCTCTTTAACAGTAGTAATGGTAATATCATCATAATTCTCACTATTATTGTTTTTAGTCCATTTTATTACCTTTATTAATATGCATTATCTTTGTGGTTGTTTCTACATAACATTGAGTAGACCTGCTCTATGCTAAAGATTGTCTGATTTACTGCAGATCATTATGGAGGGTTTCCCAACATACAAAATACGTACACCTAGTTACTCCTGAGCTCCCACAGCACTTAGCTGGGTACCCTCGACTCAAGGTCTCTATGAAGCTGGGGCTGAGGTCTCAGCTGTCGCTCCACAGGGGAGGACTTTTTCCCAGACTCACTGAGATGGGTACTGGCAGGATGCAGTCTGAGCTGAGAGCCGAATGCCTCTGCCTGGAGGTCTGGGACTTCCCTGTGTTCTCTCCTACGTGGACCTCTCCATATGGCAGCTAGTAACACCCATGCAGGCTTCCCCAGGTCCAGGGATAGGAGAGAGAGACAGACAGAAACAGAGAGAGAACACAGGATGCAGCAAGTGAGATGTAAGTGACAGAGGTTCTGTCAATGAATCTTAACACTGACCTCCCCTGATTTGCTACATTCTGTTGGTCAGAAGCCAGTCACTAGCTACTTAGTACTTGCACAAAGAGTTTCCTCGCTGCATGTGGACCACAGTCTCTGGCTGGGAACAGCCAGGAAGGCATGTTCAGTGGTCTCCCCCAGAACTGGGAAAAGTGGCTGCATTCTGGATATAACTGAAAGTGACGAAAGTCCAGCCTCAATCATCAGAAGAGAAGTGAAAAGAAGCCAATGGGTTACGTGTCATTTCTCATCCACTAAAGCAGCAAAACAAAAGCTCCCCAAACTCCTGAAACTGAAACCCTTGGTGTGAATGAGGCACAGGACCACTCATTCCTCAGTGGTAGGAGGGGCACCGACTCTTCCAGGAGGATAATGGCTGCCTCATCCCCAGATGTCACCCAGTTGATTAAGGAGGTTCCTTCTAGAAAGCAAAGGCACAGAGGTCAGAGGTGTGAACGAACAGTCCACGTGGGTAGTGTTGTCTGTCTTATTTCTAAGAGCCTTGCATGGACACCTGCTTCCAGAGGGGAGCTGGTTCTACTGACAGTGAGAACAGGCTGCAGCTTTTTAAAATGACAATGCCCATACTACCCAAAGCAGTCTACAGGTTTAATGTGATCACTATCAAATTACACATGACATTTTTTCACAAAACTAGAACAAATAAACCTAAAATGTATATGGAACCATAAAAGACCCAGAATTGCCATAGCAATTCTGAGGAAAAAGAACAAAGCAGGAGGCATAACCCTCCCAGTCTTCAGACAATGCTACAATGCTAATCAACACAGCCTGGTATTGGAACAAAAACAGACATATGGGTCAATGGAACAGAATAGAGAGCCCAGAAATAAACCCACAGAACCATGGTCAATTCATCTCTGATGAAGAATAGAGAATGGGGGAAAAGATGGTCTCTTCAGCAAGAGGTGTTGGAGAAGTTGGTTCATGCAAATCAATTAAATTAGAACACTCTCCCACCATACACAAAAATAAACTCACAATGGCTTAAAGGCTTAAATATAACACATGACACCATAAAACACGTGAAAGGGAACATAGCCAAACATTCTCTGTCATAAATTGTACCAGTGTTTTCTTAGGTCAGTCTCCCAGGGCAATAGAAATAAAAGCAAAAATAAACAAACGGGACCCACTCAAACTTATAAGTTTTCTTACAGCAAAAGAAACAATAAACAAAATGAAAAGACAACATACAGACTAGGAGAAAATATTTCCAAATGATGTGACCAACAAGGGCTTAATTTCCAAAATATACAAAAAGCTCATACAACTCAATAACAAAAAACCGAAAAAACAAATCAAAAAATGGGCAGAAGACTGAAACAGACATTTCTCTCAAGAAGACATTCAGATGGCCAATAGGCACACGAAAGGTTGCCCATCATCATTAATTATTAGAGAAATGCAAATTAAAACTACAATGAGGTACCACATCACAGCAGGCAGAATGGCCATCATCAAAATGTCTGCAAATAAGAAACACAGGAGGGAGTGTGGAGAAAAGGGAACCTTCCTACACTGTTGGTGGGAATATAAATTGACACAGCCACTGTGGAGAACAGTATGGAGGTTCCTATAAATAGAGTTGCCTTATGATCCTGCAATCCCACTCTTGGGCATATATCTGGAGAAAACCATAATTCGAAAAGATACATGCACCCCAATGTTCATAAAAGCACTGTTTCTAATAGCTAAGACAAGCAAGCAACTTAAATATCCATTAACAGATGAATGGATACAGAAGATGTGGTACAAATATACAATGGAATATTACTCAGCCGTAAAAAGAATGAAATAATGCCTTTTGCAGCAACATGGATGCAACTAGAGATTAACATACTAAGTGAAGTAAGCCATAAAGATAAAGACAAATGCTATATGGTATTACTTATATGTGAAATCTAAAATATGACACAAATGAACCTATCTACGACACAAAACAGACTCACAGACATAGAGAACAGACTTGTGGTTACCAAGGGGGAGGGAATTGGGGAAGGATGGACTGAGAGTTTGGGGTTAGTAGCTGCAAACTCTTACATATAGAATGGATAAAAAACAATGTCCTACTGTATAGCACAGGGAACAGGATATTCAATATCCTGAGATAAACCATAATGGAAAAGAATATAAAACAGATGTATATAAGTGTATAACTGAGACACATTGCTATACAGCAAAAATTAATACGACATTGTAACTCAACTATATTTCAATTAAAGAAAAAAGAATCAGTTTATCTGAAGAACATTAAAGGCCAAATGATCCTAAGAGTCATATACAGAGCATTCTATCCAACATACGCTGAATACACAGTCTTCTCAAGTGCAGAAAAAATAATTTCTAGCAAAGACCATATGACAGACCACATATCAAATCTTAATAAATTCAGGAAGACTTAATTTATACCAAGTATATTATCTGAAAATATTATTAAACTAGAAATCAATAACAGGAGGAAAACTGGAACTCTAACTAATACAAAAAATTAATCAACACTCTCCTGACCAACTAATTTATCAAAGAATAAATTTAAGAAGAAATAACACAGTATTTTGAGACAAACTGAAATGGAAACACAGTGTACTAAAAGCTATGGGATGCAGCCAAAGGAGTGTTAAGAGGGAGGTTTATTGCAACAAATGCTTACCTTCCGAATTAAGAAATATCTCAAATAAAAAACCTAACTCTTCTGTTCAAGGACGTGGAAAAAGACAAAACTGAGCCCAAAATTAGCAGAAGCAAGAAAATTATAAAGATTACAGAAGAAATCAGTGTGATAGAGAAGAGGAAAACAATAGAAAAGAACAGTGATGCTAAGAGTTGGTTCATTAAAAGATAAAATTTTGAACCTTTAGCTAGATTAACCAAGGAAAAGGAGAGAAGACCCAAATCAACAAAATTATAAATAAAAGAGAAGACATTACAACACCACTACAGAGATAAGAAGGATAACATGTTACTTTGAACTACTACATGCTAACAAACTGGGCAACCTAGATAAATGAAAAAAATTCTTAGAAAGATACAACCCATCAAAAGTGAATTAGGAAGAAAGAGAAAATCTAAATGAAGCAATTAGTAGTATGGAAATTAAATCAGTAATGAAAACTCTTCAAATGAAGAAAAACTCAAGATCAAATGGCCTCACTGGTAAATTTTACCAAATATTTAATGCATTAATGCCAAACCTAAAAGTCTTCAAAAAAGCAAGAGAAAAAACGGATAAGGAGAGAAAACTCCCAAGCTCAATTTACTTTGATATAATAATCTGAAATGAACACTGCCAATTACAGGCCAATAACACTGATGAATATAGGTTTAAAAATTCTGAATAAAGACTAGCAAATCAAATAAATATGATGCATCATATTAATAGAACAAAGGAAAAATATAATATCAATAGGCACAGAAAAAGCATTTGTTAAGTTAGGTATAAAATGAATGTAACTCAACATAATAAAGGCTAAATATCGGGACTTCCCTGGTGGCGCAGTGGTTAAGAATCTGCCAGCCAATGCAGGGGACATGGGTTCAAGCCCTGGTCCGGGAAGATTTCACATGCTAAGGAGCAACTAAGCCCATGCATCACAACTATTAAGCCTGCGCTCTAGAGCCCGTGAGCCACAAATACTGAGCCTGTGTGCCACAACTACTGAAGCCCACATGCCTAGAGCCCATGCTCTGCAACAAGGGAAGCCACTGCAATGAGAAGCCCATGCACCACAATGAAGAGTAGCTGCCACTCACTGCAACTAGAGAAAGCCCGCATGCAGAAACAAGGACCTAATGCAGCCAAAAGTAAATATTTTTTTTAAAAAAGGCCAAATATGACAAGGTCACTGTTCAAAGCACACTCAAAAATGAAAGTGTGAAACTTTTTCTCTAATATCAGAAACAAGACAAGGGAGTCCACTCTCACCACTCATTCAGCATAGAAATGGAAGTCCTAGCCAGGGCAATCAGTCAAGGAAGAGAAATAAAAGGCATCAAAATTGGAGATTAAGAGGTAAAAATGTGTCTATTTTAAGATAACATGATTTTATATATAGAAACTGAAAAACTTCACCAAGAATCTATTAAAACTAATCAACATAATCAGTAAAGTTGCAGAATAAAAACTTAAAATGCAAAAATCAGTCATATTTCTGTATACTAACAATGATCTGAAAAAAAGAAAACCATTCTATTTATAAGAGCATCCAAACTAATAAAATAATAAGGAATAAATATCTAAGGAGTTGAAAGATATCTACAATACAAGCTACAATACACTGATAAAAAATTGCAAAAGACAGAAATAAACGTAAAGTTATCACTTGTTCATGATTGGACGAATTAATATTTTTAAAATGTCCACACCACCTAAAGCCATCTATGGATTTAATGCAATTCCTATCAAAATCCAATGGCATTTTCTTAAGTAGAATAAAACAACAGAGAAATGTATGAGGAATCAAAAAAGAACTTGTCTATGCAATGCGATCATGAGAAAGAACAACAAACCTGGAGGTATCACATTCCATGTTATCAAACTGTATTATAAACTATAGTAATGTAAATAGTATGGTATTGTCATGTAAAAAGGCATACACAACAATGGAATAGAACTGAGAATCCAGATATAAACCCATACATATAAGGTGAACTAATATTTGATAAGACAGTCAGGAACACTCGGTGGAGAGACAATCTCTTCATTAAACAGTGCTTGGAAAACTGCATAGTTACATGCAAAAGAATAAAGCTAGACTCCTGTCTAACACCACTCATGACAAGTAAATAGAAATAAGATAAGGTAAAGACGGGAGGCCATAAAACTCCTAGAAGAAAACAATAAAAAAAATTTTAACATGGTCTTAAATATTATTTTTGATGATACCTTAAGCACAAGCAACAATTTAAAAAATTAACAAGTGGAACTATATCAAACTAAAAGTCTGCTACACAGCAAAATAAATCATCAACAAGATGAAAAGAGCCTATGTAATCAAAAATAATATTTGCAAACCTTACAATAAATAAGGAGTTGATATCCAAAATACATCATAGAACTCAGTAGCACAAAATAATGAAGCCAATTAAAATCTGTGCCAAAGACCCCAACAGACATTTTTCCAAAGAAGATATGTGAATGTACAACAAATACATGAAAATGTGTTCAACGTCACTACACATCAGGGAAATTATATAAAAACCACAATGAGATATCACCTCAGGACTGTTAGAATGGAATTCATCAAAGAGACAAGAGATCTGCTAGCAAATGCTAGCAAAGATGTGGAGAAAATGGATGATTTGTGTGCTTTTGGTTGTCTTATAAATTGGTTCAGCCTCTATGGAAAACACTAGAGAAGGCCCTCAAAATTTAATAGAGCTATCATATGGTCCAGCATTTTAAACTATGGGAATATATTAAAAGAATTACAAACACTATGTTGAAGAGATATCTGCACCTCCATGTTCATAGCAGCAGTGTTTACAATAGCCAAGACATGGAAAAAACGTGTGTCTATCAACAGATGAGTAGATATAAACCTTGTGATATATTTAGAAAAAGGAGTAATATTCAGCCATAAGAAAGAAGGAAATCCCGCCATTGGTGACAATATGGATGGACCTTGAGGGCGTTATACTAAGTGAGAGAAGTCAGACCAAGCTTACATGTGGGAAAAAAAAAAATAAAACAACAAAACACTCATAGAAAAAGATCAGATTTTTGGTTACCAGAGGAGGGAAGTGGGAAGAGGCAGAATTTGATGAAGTCCAAAAGTACCAACTTGCAGTTATAGGGTAAGTAAGTATTGAGAACATTATGTACAACATGATGAATAGAGTTAACACTGCCATATGGTATACTTGAAAGATGTTCAGCAAGTAGATCTTAAGAGCTCTCATCACAGGAGAATATATTTTCCTTTTTTTTCTTTTCTTGCATCTATATAAGATGATGTATGTTAACTAATCTTACTGTAATAACAATTTCACAATATATGGAAGTGAAATCATTATAATGTGCATTTTCAACTTAAATAGTACTGTGTTCAATTATATCTCAATAAAACTGTGGGGAAATTACAACAGCTTTACAATAATGCCTTTTAAATTAAAAAAATTTTTTAAAAGCAAATGGAAACACAAGTTGCTAAAACTTATGGGCTGCAAGAAAAACAGTAATAAGAGAGTTTATTGCAACAAATGCCTACAATATGAAAAGAGAAAGATCACAACTAAACAAATTTACTTCTCAGGGGACTAGCAAACAAAGGAACAAACCACTAAGCTCACAAGTAGCAGAGCAATGAAATAAGAAATATGAGAATAGAAATAAAACAGAGACCATGCAAACAATAGAAAACATCAATGCAAGAGGTGGTTTTTGAAATGAAAACAAAATTAACCTTTTAGCTATGCTAATGAAGAATAAAAGAGAATACTCAAATAAAATCAGAAATGAAAAAGGAGACATTACAACTGATGCAACAAAAATACCACAGCTCATGAGAGGTGACCATCAACACATATATACCATCAAGTTTGATACCCTAGAAGAAAAGAATTCCTAGCAACAGAAAAACTACCAAAACTGAATCATGAGGAAATAGACAAGCCTAACAGACCAACGATGAGTGAAAAGATTGTATCAGTAATAAAAAATTTCCAAAAAAAAAGGCTAGGACCAGATGGTTTCATTGGGAAATTCAACCAAACATTTAAATCGAATTAAAACAAATCCATGTCAAACTTTTCTAAAAAACTTTGAGGTACATTCTCAAACTCATTTAATGAGTCCAGCATTATCCTGATACCAAAGCTAGTTAAGGACACTACAAGAAAAAAAAAACTGTCAAGTATTACTGATATAGATGCAAAAATTCTCAGTGAAATACTAGCAAAAAGAATTCAACAGTATATTAGTGGTCGTACTTTCTCAGTTTTTCCAAGTCATCAGGAGGTGGGGAACGACACGGATGTACTCGGACGGCGCTTGGCCTTCCCTGGCCTCTGCACTGTATCCCGAACTTATTCACCAATTTTTTACGTCTCTCGCTGGAGTGGAGCCCGGGCCGGATGGCAAAACAAGGAGGCGCTGGGAGGGCGACCGCGGGCCTTCCCTTCCTCCTGCCCACGGGATGATGACGCCCCGACCCACAGGCCATCCAACGGTGCGTCCTCGCTGCTTTGGGAGCCTGGGTCAGTACAGGTGCTATCGTGGCACTGGGGCTGCTCCCCGGGGGCCACTTTCTTTTCTGCATGTTCCACAGGAAACAGTCACAGATCTCCGTAGATGGGATTCCCCTGCATTCTGGCTGCGTCTACACTGGCAGCAACCAGTGTCCTGTCTCCTTTTTGCCTCGGCGCAGTGCTTGTGTGTTGACACCACACGCAGGTCCCCTCACCGCGGGGGACGACACGGAGTGTCGCGGGCGAGCGGGGAGGACTCTCCAGGAGCCACGACCGTCCCACCTGGGTCTCGGTGGTCAGAGTCCCTAACAAACGTGTGGGAAACGGGGTGCGGCCTGGGCCATCCGCTGGTGGTCAGAAGGAGCCCTGAGTCCGGGCACAATCCTGGTTGGAAGCAGTTGTCTGAGGCTCCCCCATGGAATAAGCTCTCTCTCTATATCCTGGGAACGGTGCTTTATGTTTCCATGAATTAGTACATTCAAGCCTGCTGTTCTAAAACAATCTGGAAATGGATTGCTCCATGTCTGCAATGATCTGCCAGTTTCTCAGTACCGAGATAGGTATCTGCCCTTCTTGTGAGAAAAATCCTTTGGCTCCAAAATTCTAATATGGGGATAAACCACTGCCTGACTCTGAGTTCTTGGAATTTTTCTGTCCAGGTACACACAGTTCTCCAGGAGTAGCAGCCTTGTAAAAGAGTAAATTAATTTATAATTTTCTTTTAATTTATGAGAGAAATAATACATTAAAAATTGAAGTAACAGGATTAGTTGAATTAATGCTGACTCTGAGTCCTCTGTGTGTGCTGAGACTGGAGCTCCTACTGAAGGCTCTTCCACCATGAGTACAGGTGTAGGGTTTCTCTTCACTTGAGTGTCCCGGTGGTTTAAGAAAGAGAAATTCTAGCTGAAGGCTCTACCTCATTGATTGCAGATATAGAGTATCTCTTCTTGAGTTCTCTGGTACATATAAATGTGAGAGCAGCATCTAAGAGTTCTTCCACATTTATTATATTTATAGGGCTTCTTCCCAATGTGACTTCTCACATGATGTCTAAGGTCATGGCTTTGTCTTATGTTTCCCCACATAGATGACACTCACAAGGTTTCCTCTCCAGCGTGAATGAGTCCACGACTTTGAAGTAACCAAGTTTCAACTGAAAGCTCTTCCATATTTATTCCTGACATAGAACTTCTCTGCTATTTGAGCTCATATATGTGAATGAAAGTTGGCCTCTGATGAAGGGTCTTCCACATTCACTTCGTTTTTAGGGTTTCTCTCCAGTGTGATTTTTCATGTGTGTAAAGGCAAAACTCCAGCTGAGCTATTTATCACTGTCATAACATTTGTAGGGGTCCCTCCAGGGTGAGTTCTCTCATGCTATCTAAGTTTAGAGCATTGACTAAAGCTTTCCCACATTGATAGGATCTACATGGTTTCTCTGCAGTATAATTCACCTTATGTTATTGATACTTAAAAAAGGAATATTGGCCAAAGACTCTTCCAGATTAGTGACAAGTTTAGGATTTTTCTCCTGTGTGAATTTTTGGTGTATATAAAGGTGAAGGCTCTAGTTAAATTCTTTCCCACATTCATAGTATTTATAGGGATTCTCTCCTGTTTGAGTTAATACCTGTGAAATTCACGTTGTTGCATGTGAAATCTCCTCACATGTATTACATTCCATGGACTCTCCTCCAGAGTGAAGACTCTGCTATGTGCAAGGAAAGGAGAGGCTGTTACAGATGTTCACGCACGTCCATGTACTCATTTCTCTACGTACTGGCTCTAGTCTTCTCTCTCACTGGTAGTCTTCTTTTAAAATAAACTGCCCATGTTCATTCTATTCACATGCAGTGTTACTTGGTGAATTCACACTGATTTTCTATTGTGTAGCCTCTCGCCTGCATAACTTTCTGATTAAATTTTAAGTCTTCTTTATTTTTCACACGTTATATACATGAGCTATGTTGAGGCAATTCCCCTTTTATTGAAACTGAAGTTCCAGTTTGTCTTCAGGGAAATGTTATTCCAAAATTTAAAGTATTCCAAATATTCTACTGGGACAGAATTTATGCTTAGGCGTTTTATCCATCAGCAGATTGTCATGAACTCCTATTTTATCCCATTACCAGGTCTCTTATGTGACGACTGAGTTCATCCCCAAGAAACATACCATTGACCTGCAGATAAATGGGTCCTTCCTGAACGCATGCTGTGTTGGTATCACTTCATGTTTTTTAAGGTCACCTTCCATGTCTGAGAAAAAGAGAAAAGAAATAGCTACAGTGACTTAGGGGAAGGAGAATTTTGCAAAGGCTCACAAGGCTAATGTAAGTATGTGTCAAGTATTGGCTTTAACACAGAGAAAAGATGTGAAATGGAGGAATATAGCAACAATTAGATACATGATATAGAACATTGATGATGTATACTATTTTTAAGAGTAAAATGACTGAAAAATAAAGTGAAGGTGGGATGTCAGGGAGATTAAGACACAGTAAATCAACAAAAGGGAGAGACTGAAACAAAAGTTGCTACATGAATAACAGTAACAGAAAGAGCACTTTCTCAGAAGCCAAGGAATGTACATAAAGTTAGATGAATAGAGATTAATGTGCTCAAAGAATTAGGACACCATTGGAGTGGTATTTCTGCATTGGCCTTACAAGGTGTGAGAAGACTTCTTCTTCAAGGAAATCTGCAGTTGACATTACAGGTCCAGTTCTCTCACTGACCAGGCCCTCTCCACATGGAATCTCAAGAGCCTGGAGGCCACCTAGAGCTGGGACTCTGGAAATCCTCTTTCTTCCTCTACACCTCTTCTCCTGATTACGGCTGGGAAATCACATCTACTTCTGGAGGCAAAAATCATTTGTGGAAAAATGTATATGGATTTGGAGGTGTGATTTGGCATCTGTGTGTGGTCTTCAGGTTCACATCAGGAGGAGAAGCAAGGCCAACAGGAAAGAGCAGCACAGGGAAGGGCGTCCTGAGCTCTGGCAGCACCACTAGCCCTTCCCCAGAACAGAAGGACACTGACCATTGCTTCAGATGTTAAGGAACTGTCTGTTGATGTGTAGGTCCCAGGACTTTGACAGACTGCAGGATCATTTTTTCCCACTTTCCTCTGACCAGGGTGAATCAATTGTTCTTTAGTGGCTTAAACTTTATTTTCAAAAAAAAAATTCCAATATTATAACTCAATGCCAACCCTATGACTTGAATTTTAAAGGGACAATATCTGTTCTGTGTAACTTTGTAGGGTTAAACTCCACCGGAGTTTGCACAGCAGAATGGTTTTTGGAAAATATTTAATGCATTTATTTATCCATTTAAGGCCTCCATGCAGTGAGCGCCCAGCACTAGTCTGAGTGTTAGATATGGAGCCACAAGAAAGGCATACTACAGTTATCGGAAAGTCTACTATCATTTGAAATGGTAAAGATGAAGTAAACAAATGTACAAGATCATTTCGTCCAGGTTTTAGTAAGTGCTTTATGAGTGTATATGTGTCAGGGTGGGGAGGGGAGTAAACTCTGGGGAAGCTACTCTGGATGACTTTTTATTAAATAGATAAATGCTGACAGTGTCATCCACAGAGAACAGATGACTGTTGTTCTCCATCATCACATCCCTGTGCAGGGTCCTCTGAAATGGCTCTAACAGGCCTCCCTATTTTTTTTTTTTTTTTTGCGGTATGTGGTCCTCTCACTGTTGTGGCCTCTCCCGTTGTGGAGCACAGGCTCCGGACGCGCAGGTTCAGCGGCCATGTCTCATGGGCCCAGGCACTCCGCGGCATCTGGGATCTTCCCAGACCGGGGAACAAACCCGTGTCCCCTGCATCGGCAGGGGCACTGTCAACCACTGAGTCACCATGGAAGCCCAGGTCTCCCTTTTTTGATGAAGATTATAGCCACAATTTGAAGGTGGCTAATTCCTAAAAACATGCTGGACTTTCTGGTTCAGGCTTCTCCATGCCCAAGAGTATCCAGAGGTGATGGTTGAGGGTGACTGCACTGGGATAAGGCAGCTGTGTGTATCAAAAGCTCAAACCCTTCTTGAGGCCAAGTCCAATATTTCTCTGGGCTGACTTCGCATATGTCTTTCAAAAGCATCATAGAGATGTGCACACTCTGAATACACAATAGTTTTCATGATTAAGGAATATCACATAAGTGGTGTGAAATAACCAGCACATTCTATGACAGAATGTAAGTTCTGAGTTCCGGGCTAGCAATTATAATATTTGTACTTGGGAATTAATAAATAAACCCTGTGTTCCACCAATTTTTATTAAATCTACAGACAACACAAGGCAAGAAATATCCATCTTCTGCCACTAATCAGCTTTGATTGTGGGCAAATTATTTCCCATTTTGAACTTCATAATTTTCAGGTGTGAATAAGTTTCATAACCTCTTGAGAGAGTTGAGTGATTACATGATCTAATAGGTAAGTGCTTCTCACATAACAAAAGCCAATAAATAAAAGCTATATATTATTATATGTTATTTAGTATTTGTTCAGGAATATTGTCATTAAAAAGTCAGAGAGCCTTGAGGCAATGTGCACCCCTCTGCATGACTGGACAAGTTTTATAGTAAACTTGGGGTCAGGAGGTGTTGCCTGTATCATCTCCACTCTCATCAGTGTTCATCACCAGATGTGAGGACAAAGTGTGTATGATGAGTCCAGGTGCAAAGTTCAGTTGTCCCCTTGGTTCACATCTGTTGTGTAAGGGGAATTCTTTCCCTTGGGAAAGCAACTCATGGCTCATGAAGTGAAGAGCTAAAACCATGGAGAATCGAGCCAGCAGCCACTGGTGGGGATGACTGGGGCGCCTGAGTGAATGTCTAGGGTCTCCCAGGATGAGGGAACAGGCTGAGGAGGCCAGGTCTGCAGAGTCGAGTTTACACAAGGTCCCCACTTGCATCTGGGCCTGGGTGGAGCAGAGACATTTACGGGCTGGGATGCCAGCTCCTGCCTGGGAGCTGTAGTAGTATGGGGCAGAAAAGCAGGAGGTGCGGCCCGTCTTTGTTTCTGAAGACACTCATCTTTCTGGCTCCAGACACCAGGCTATAAGGAAGACTTGATTCTTGTTTTTCAGAGTTGTTTTAGCTATTCTAATTCCTTTGCCTTTCCAACTCAGATTCCTTAAAAGATAAATGCATATCCTGTTGTTGGTGCTGGCTTTTCTTTTCTTTATTATTATTATTTTTTAACTCCCCTGGAAGTTCTACAAATGGCTATTTTCATTGAATAGTTCATTATCAACATCTTTCTAAGTCAGTACCTATAGATCTACCTCATTTAAAAACTATCAGTAACCCAAACACCAATTGATAATAATGCATTGTGGGGATGCACTAACCAGAATTTATTTATCTAAATTCTCTTAATGTCTATGTTTTTGAAATACTCTGTTTTTATATTAAGTAAAGTTGATATCAATATTCTTATTACACATGTAATTTGCAGAGATGTTCCCCACACAGCCGTTTGTTATTTGACTTTGCTTGTGGAATATGTAAAGATCAATTTGTGGTCAAGTTTACCATTCATTTCTTTGATGGCTTCTGGACTTTTTAAAGAAATGCTTCACAAGGACTCCACTATGAAATCACAAATAAAAATTATTCATACATGTTTTCACCGAGTACATTCATCGTTTCAGTTTTTCACTCCACACAGCCCGAGTCGCCGCAATATCTCTAAGTCCGCCCCGGGAACAGGGACCCGCCCGTGTGCTCGGGGATCCTTCGCTGCAGCCACCCGGCGACATGTTCCCAGCTCCCTTCTCCTTTCTGTCTGCTGCCGGGGTCGGGCCGCGTCGTACCGAGCCGGGGGCTAGCTCCGAGGCGGACGCCCCGGGACGAGCTCGGGCGTTTCGGCGGCCCGCGCTGCACCCTCGCCGGCCGGCCATCGGGATCCTTCCCGAGTCCATTCTAGTCGTTTGCCGGGCGCTACATAGCGGCCGCTTTGAGATCGTCCCTTCCCTCCGTAGCTTCGGCGACTTTCGCGAGGGCTGTGACTCGGCCGCCAGGCGCGAGGCAGAGTTCCGGGAGGCGCTAATGCTGGCGGCGACTGTCCCGGTGGCGCCGAGGCATGGGCGCTTCCTGCTGTAGCCGGAGATTGGCCGAGCAGATTCATGTGGTGTGAGGCCGGCCTTGCGCTTCGGGGCTGTGGTTTGGGTGGTCCTGGTGGGTCTACCAGCACGCCCTGGTACCCATCCGCCCGCAAGACTGAGCGTGGTTATAGGACACGTTGTCCGTGTCCGACGTCGTCCTCCACGTCCTGGTGGTCGTACTCTCTCAATTTTTCCGAGTCATCCGAAGGTGCGGAACGACACAGATGTACTCGGACGGCGTTTGGCTTTCCTCGGCCTCTCCGCTGGATCCCGAACTTATTCACCAATTTTTATGTCTCTCGCCGGAGTGGAGCCGGCCCGGATGGAGAAACAAGGAGCACTGGGAGGGCGACAGCGGGCCTCCTCTTCCTCCTGCCCGTGGGACCATGACGCCCGACCCACAGGCCGTCTGGCGGTGCGTCCTCGCCGCCTTGGGGACCCGGGTCCGTCCAGGTGCCGTCGCGGCAGTGGAGCTGCTCCACGGCGACCACCTTCGTTTCTCCAGGTTCCACGTGAAGCGGTCACGGGGCTCCGTAGATGGGATTCCCTTCAGGTCAGGCTGCATATACAATGTTCCCGTCACCTGTTCTCCTCGGCGCAGCGCTTGTGTGTCGACAGCACACGCAGGTCCCCTCACCGCGGGGTACGACACGGAGTGTCGCGGGCGAATGGGTAGGATGCTCCAGGCGGCGGCCGTCCCACTTGTGTCTCGGTGGTCGGAGCCCCTAACAAACGTTTGGGAAAAACGGGGTGCGGCCTGGGCCGTCCGCAGATGGTCCGGAGGAGCCACGAGCCCGTGCGCAATCCTGGTTGGAAGCGGTTGTCTGAGGCTCCCCCACGGAATAAGCCCTCTCTCTGGATCCTAGGAACTGTCTCTGGACCCGCGGTGGCCCACACCGGACCGAGCAACGCGACGGATGGCGGCCTGGGTGCGACCGAAGGAGTTAGGGCGGCGGCTGTACGCCTGCGCCCTTGCAGGACCCATGTTCGTCCCGCTGAGATTCGCACCACTGGAGCTTCACCTGGGGGCTCCTGCAGCAAGGTCGACCAGATGGCTTGGCAACGATATTGGGGACAAGAAAAATATGCATGGGATTAATGTTTTTCTTTTTCTTTCTTTCAGTATAAGACTCACAGTAGACTCACCACAATGTGGGCATTCATGAAATAAGAAATCCTGAGATTTTGGTAATGAAAATTACCATTGTTTTTGTTACTCAACACTAGTGTAATTATTACCACTGTTTGCAGTTAATTTTGAAAACACTGACTAAAGATTCTTTATCCCAAGAGTATTTGAAGATGTTGAAAGAGGGTTTCCAGAATACAGAATTTTCTATATACGCCTGGGAGTCAGGGAACTCATCCCTGTAATCATGAAGTCCTGCCCCACCCCCTGCAGGACGCAATCTTGAAAGCCAGACACAAATCTGTGCAGCAAGAGACCCCAAGTGTCAGTGCTTGCTCAGCAACTGAAAACTTCCTCAGTATTCATCCTTTACATTCAGAGCAGAATGTAGGAAAGCCAAATATGTTGCCCTAGGCAGTCATGCGGGCTTCCCCTCTTCTTGTCCCCGCCTCCAGCTTCCTCACATCACAACTTTCTTTTTTGCCACCAGAAAGCACTTCTGCGTGTGCTTGGGTCAGTGTAACGTGAGAGGCGGTGTCTGTGCCTCTCAGTCTGTAGCACCGGCTCTGAACAAATAGTGCTTGTCTTGCTTGGGAGGTCTTTCGTCATGTCTACAGAGCTTAGTAGAGTGAGAATGAGAACGAACCAATAAACAAACAACTCAGGATTATATGTTTTTTTGACGTTCTCTTATAAAAATCACATTTACTCATGATGATTTTTAAAGGGAGATAGATACACATATCATAAAATTCACCCTTTCATAAGTGTACAATTCAGTGATTTAGAGTTGACATAGAAAGTTGTACAACCATCATCAGTACTAATTGAGAACATTCCATCACCTCAGAAAGAAATCCAGACCTCATTATACAGCCACTTCCACTCCTCACTCTTCCCCATTAGCCTTCAGCAACCCCCTGTGTGCTTTTTGTCTATGGATTTGCCTGTTCTGTATATTTCAAGCAATTGGAATTGCACAATTCTGGACATCTCTGTCTGGCTTCTCACACTTAGTGTCATGTTGTGGCGTCTCATCCATGTTTCAGCCTGTGGTTCATTCGTCTGTTTCACTTAAGAAATTGCCATTCTAGGGCTTCCCTGGTGGAGCAGTTGTTAAGAATCCGCCTGCCAATGCAGAGGACCCATGTTCGAGCCCTGGTTCGAGAAGGTCTCACATGGTGCTGAGGGCACATGCACCACAATTACTGAGCCTGTACTCTAGAACCTGCAAACCACAACTACCGTAGCCTGCAAGCCTAGAGCCCATGCGCTGGAACAACAGAAGACAACGCAATGAGAAGCCCACGCATCACAATGAAGAGTAGCCCACTTTCGTTGCAATTAGAGAAAGCTCGCACACAGCCATGAAGAGCCAACGCAGCCAAAAATAAATAAATAAATAAATAAATAAATAAGAAATAAGAATGTGTCATTCTAGATCATTAAGATATACACACGTACACAGACACTTTCTATAATTTTTTAAAATGTGAAACATACAGAATATATAAATTCCATCATAACCATTTTTTGCACACAGCTCCACGGTATTATGTCATATTTTCCTGCAGATTCTCAACTTGCTCCACCATCCTACAGCTTCCCCCAAGCCCCACGGGCATGAGCGCAGTCCTGTTGTATTTTCTCACAACCCCACAAATCACCCACCCCGACCAGGACTCCACCAATGGGTGCCTCGTGCTGGCGGCCAAAGAAGACAACACCTGTGCAGGGAGTGGGGTAGTGGTGGAAAATGGACAGAGAGACGAAAGGAGACAGAGGTGGCAAAAGCGTGATCCCCCGGAACCCACAGTCTCCCAATCAAGTACAGCCCACTTATCCTCAGAGTGGTGTGGTGTACGATGATGGCATCCAGGGGGGCACACTGCCAGTGAGGCTCCACTCCCCAGTGTGCTCTGAGCCCTGGGCTCCCCAGGCTCCTGTGAGTGGGCCGCTTCTCTCACATCCTTCAGCCCTCTGTGGACCACACGCTCAGGCTGGGACTTTTGATTTCCCAGGAGACTGTGCACATTCAGGGTGTGTGGCCAGTTGCAAAAGGTCAGGACCAGCCAATAGCAAAGTCCTGTCCCCTGTATTTCAGTGCCGCCCTGACACCACCTGCCCTTCTCCTACTCACTCTTTCATTCCTCTATGAAAACATTCCACCACCATATTGCAAGCTGGGGTTACGGGGACAGCAGTGACAGGGGACAGCAAGAGTTGACCATCTTACAGTGAGATGCCAGGAACTCATCCAGGCTCCACCTCAGCCAGCATAACTGTCAGATTTACTTAGAGTTAGGAACAGAGACCCCAAATGCACTATTGACTTGAAGTAGGCCATGCAGAACCTTAGAACTGAGGTGTGGTGGCCGGTAAATCTACCAAGGAGAAACACTGAACCCCAGGTAAACATAATCAGGTTGGTTAAAGGCAAAGAGGGAGGAATGTGTCCTGGTGGGGGAGGGGTGAAAACTTCCTCTGTTTCTGCTTCCCCACTTCCCACTGCCCAGGGGTCCAGACACTGGGCCACGTCCTCCTCAACCCCATGTGCTCCCATAATGTCTTCTCCTGGCTCAGGCACCACAGAAGGGCTCTTGCCTTTAAGGTTCTCAATACTGAGAGGTACAGCCATGAAATGTCTTCAAAGTGTAAACAAATTGAAATGAAAGATAACAGACCTCCAGACTACTGAAGTGGCAGAGGAGGTGAGGATGAGTAACGTCCCTCGGTCTCCTGGTCCTTGAATGAGGGAGGAGGAGGAGGAGGAAACTGACCTTCGGTGAACTTGACTTACACATGGCCTGTGTTTAATCCTTTCACTGTTCAGTCATTTAGTCATCACCACACATTTACGAGCTCCTCTCTGAGTCTCGCCCAGTGTCCTCACAGAGTTCACAGGCTGGAGAGGTAATCAAAGCATGATCACAGCCCTGGGGTGTTGCACATGGGGCCAAAGTCAGCAAGATTGGGTGGCCATCAGCATGTCTTCATGGATGAGGCAACATCTGAGCTGGGACTCGAAGGATGAGTTCTCCTCTCGCCAAAGTGGCACTGAGCAGGAAACATACAAGATGAATGAAGAAGGGAATGAAGGAATAAATGGGCATGCCCCTAACACCACACAAGGACAGCATCCCACCAAGATGGTGGCTTGAGAACACAGGGTGCACTGGGGGAAGAGTGGGGAGATGCTGCAGCATGATGCCTGCCTCACTCCTTTCATGGTCTTTGCTGCTGCAGTGGCCTGTGCTCTACCGGCTCAGGGAGATATGTCTGTCCTCTGCTCTGGGATCCTGTAGCTCTTTACCAGCAGTGACAACATGTGGTGACCCATGTGTATTTGTCTGCCACATGAGGGCCTTTGCGATGAGGGAAAGTTTGGTGTGCATCCCAGGACTGAAAAGAAAGTGAGGATGGTGGGGAGTCCTGCAGCAGTGGGATCATGGTGCGGGCTGCTGGGGTGGGGTGAGGCAACAGCCATTTCTGGAGCTTGGGGGGCGCATTAGTGGCTTTCTTACCAAAGGGACTTCCAAGAAAAAAAATGCAACTCAGTTTGGGCTGCACTGACTTTGAGAAGCTTGGCGGACCTTTGGGCAGAGACCTCTGGAAGGAGCTGGACATAGAAGATGAAAGTGTGAGAGAGTGTCATGATCAGAACTCATGACCCAGACGAGATGGGAGGAGGTGGACTGGAAGGAGACTGAGGACACAGAGGAAGTTCATGAACTGGGGTCATCAAGGTGGAGACCCCTCAAGTGAATTCCACCGCCTGCTAGCTCCTCACAGAGTGCTGGGTCCAGGGAGGCCACTCAATAGACATGCACTGAGTTGACCCAAAGTCACCAAAGTTTTCACGTTGAGTCACTGGAATAGAATATGCTGAATTCAACAGATTGGTGGTGAGGTTTTTATGATAATGAGCTAAGAAAGTGAAAGGAAGAATACAAATAAAAGCAAAATGCAGACTCAAGAGAAATCTAAGAATCCACACTAGTAACTAAGACTCTCAACATGCAGCCCACTGTGGCCTCAGGGCCTTTGCACTTGCTGATCTCTCAGCGTGGAACACTCTGCTCTCTCCATTGTTCACTGAACACACTCAGAAATTTGCTCAACCTTCCTTCCTGACTATTTCTCCCCAAGATACATATCACCATCGGACGTTGTGTCCATTTTATTCTTTTCTGTCTCCCTCACAATTCTGTCGCCTGCATGAGAATGGGGACTCCCTCCTTTTTCATCACCCACTGCTGCACCTCAGTGTGTGGAACAGGCCTGGAACTCAGTGGGAGACAGCTCGGTATCAGAGAGCTTATGCCAGATGGAGAATGAAGGGTTTAGAGGACACTCGGCTGCAGGTCTTGGTCTCTTGTTCTGCATGTATCTCACTATTATAATAAAGAGTCAACATCAGACCCAGGGAAAGCAGCTGCTCTGACTTGGGGAAAATCCTATTTATAACCCGCACCTCCCGTGCTGAGGTCATACGGGTGGACGTCAGGTCCCAGGCTCTCACCGGCATCTCCCCTCCTCCCAACATCTCCTCGCATTTCCCTGAGAAGCCCCGGCTCAGGACATCCACCAATCCCTCCACTTGGTGGGGCCGGTGCTCAGCCATCAATATTTCTAGCTGAGACAGGGTTTTGTCTGTGCTGTGGAACATAGAAAACCCTCTCCTCCACCGTTGTACCATCTGAGTCTCACCTTCCCCTCGGCTACACCCACACCTGGAGGGATTCTGAGTTTTTGTTCAGCAGGTGAGAACCTGCACATGGCAGGCGCTGAGGCTCCTCCAGCCATCACGATGCACCCGAACCTCCATGACAAGTCCACAGGCTGTGTGAGCAGATAGGGTCCCCCCTGCGGACTTCCCCAGGGCTGGGCCTGTACTTCTTCCTCCCCAAACCAGAACCAGAACCAGGACACTGGCCGTGGCTCTGAGTGGGGAAGGGTAGGAGGGGACAAGAGGGCTCAGTGTACTCTGATCCCGGTGAGGGTTACCAGCGGTGTAAGAGGGACAGTGGGGCGGCTTGGCCTGCTTGGTGGCCGGGATCTAAGGCTGCTTACAAGCTGCAGCTGCACCTGCCAAAGATGTTGATGGTGACAAAGTGCTCCTGCGTGTGTAGGTGCCAGAGCCACTCACATAGCTCTCTCGCAACCAGTTACAATAAACACCCACATTGATTGGCAACAGGGGAAGGGCTGACTGTGATCCAGGAAACTCCCCCTAACCTCCAGGGCACATTCTGATAGGGTCTCTGAAGATGCTAAAAAGGTCTGCTTGGGCTAAGAAGACACTGGAGGATTTGAATACTGGCTTCTAAAGTACATTTTTGGTAACGTAGAAAACTGTATTATTTCAAAATTTAAAGCCTACGTTATGATTTTAGAACCAGATTACTTAGATGACTACTAAAATGTATAGTGCTGGCATAGATGAAAATAAAGGCTAAGTTGTTATAAACAGTTTTAACATCAATTTGTATTTTCCTATATTTTATATTACAGTATAAAACTGGTGTTTCTCTCTCTCTCTCTTTCTCTCTCTCTCTCTCTCTCTCTCTCTCTCTCCCTCTCCCTCTCCCCAGCTTTAAGATGTGTGTCACCATGTGGTAGGTGCCATTTCTCCTGCACCATGTTCACTTCATTGTGTAGGAGAAGTGACAACATTTGTTCACAAGAGTGTAAATGAGGAGCTGAGGCGCGTGCGGACTGGGGTACTGCGATGTGGTGAAAGAAGGAAGGCACTAGGCTAGGGTGGATTTGCCCTGGTCTCTGGGCTCCTTCTTTGCCCACACACTTGGGGTGCCCTGGTTCACTCTTGACCCAGCAACAGGGGTCAAAAGGAGCAGTGCAGGCAGCCCTAGCCAACACCTTCCAAATACTTCTCTCCATTTACATCATGGGCAAGGCGTTCCCTCAAAGATCTTCAAAGTTCTGGCCTCTTCTGATTTATTTCGTCTTCATTAGTCTTCTTGCCAGTGATGTCACTAACTAAATTAGCCTATACATTATCAATATTAACATATATTACTGGAATATAAATATTATTATAGTATTGCTATATTATATATTATTTATATATTATGTTTATATAGTTGTAATAAAGTAAATTAATCAATATAAAGGAGCTAATATAATAATATGAATATATATTACATCTGAGAGTCAAGCCTTTGCCTACTGCGTGCTCAGCTCTGCCCACTGAGACACACTGTTTGCCTGTAAAAATGAAGACTTGAGGGCAAAGTGAAATGTGAGGGGGAGGTGGGCAGAGAAGACCCAACCTGCAATCACAGTGAAGCCTCCACAACCGAATCCCTCAAGTGAAGCACGAAGTGAGTTCTGAAGGCCAGCATGAACCGCACAGTCTTAGTGAGGAGAGTGCATGCCAAACTGCTCTCCCACCCCGTGCGCCCCGTCTGGAGTGGGGGTGAGGAAGCTTCCTCCAGGGATTTCTTCTCCTTCCCTGCTCTCAGTTTCCTCCCCTCCAGATGGTCGGATGTGCAGGACAGCTAAGGGCACTTCTGGCTTGCCTCGAGTGTGGGTGCTGGCACTGACGGGAGGTTGTTAATCGTTTCTCACTTAAGTACAGGCAGTGAGTTGGTTTAAGTCATAACCTGCAAAAAAATCAATTAGCAGGACTGAATAAGTACATAATTTGGGTGCGCATATTCCCATACACTCAATCTTCTATATGTTTACAATGAGAGGTTTCCAATTTTTACTCAGATTTTCAAACATTGGACATTGGGAAATGTAGTAGTTGCCATTTGACTTCAAGACGGCAGACTGAACAGGGACTAAATGTAGACAAACATGTAAAATAACATAATTCAGTCAAAGCTGTCCAAGTGCTTTATAAATGTTAGTGTATAATCTTCCAGACCGATGAGAAACGCCAGAAGAAATTCAAATAGAGACCTCATTTTGTTAAGCGAAGTGGTGATGGTAAGAGGTGAGGTGAGGAAGCTGGCCCAGGGTGAGTGGTGGGACCAGGCAGTTCAGATGTTATGGAGGCAGCTGTGGCGGCAGCTCTGCCACGTCCACCCCGGGCTGGTCTTTCAGCTCCCAGACAGGCAACTGATGTAGGTAAACTCAGGGTAGGGTGATCAGCTGATCACTGGCCACTTCTTTAGCAACACATATGAGCAGAACCCTGAGAGATAGAAGGTGTACAAATTAGAGCCTGTGTCACTCAGACTGGTGGATCGTGGTGGCTGGAGGAGCCCCAGCGCCTGCCGCATGTGGGTTCTCACCTGCTGGTCCTCCACTGCACTCAGGCTGGCCAAGTGCAGTGCGGGTCCCGGAACAACTGTGAGGGTCACATATGCTTCAGAGGCCCACCTCCCACCCCGGGGGTCTGGGCAAGCCTTCACCATGGCTGCATCACAGCTCAAATTTGCCGTCTGCCTGATCCTGTTTCCTCCCTGCCTGCCACAAAGGCTGACATTTAATACACAGTCCTGCTTGTCCAGATCCATACCAACCTCTGCTTTCAGAGAAACTAACTTGTGATGGGTGGGAGTGGGAGAGACAATGTGAGAGGGATTTGGGATGCAACAAGGATGCCCTCGTGGGCCAGAAGGAGAACACATAGTGCCCAGCCTGGGTGGCAGTCCAGGTGCTGGAAGCTCACAGTGATGGGACAGCTCCAGCTACTGTTCTCAATGATGCCCCCAACACAGGGCCCCCGCAAGGCTCAAGGTTTTCATGATGAAAATTAACTCATATATATGAGTGAGTTGCACTAAGAATTTTCAGTGAGGGAGCTGGAGTATTGATAAAAAGACCACACTGGAGTTTACTGATACAGAGTCAGACACCTTCTAAACAGGGTCTTGAAATAAGAGACGACCTCCATGAAGGTATTTCAGTTCTACCACGTTTCAAGGATCAGGGGTCAGTAACACATGATGAAAATATAATTTCTATGCTCAGTTACTGAACTTTTGAAAATATAACTTCTGAGTTTTCTCCATGCTATAGAGGAGGTGTTTTCAAAAGATGTCTCCTCAGCATGCCCCTCAAAGTTCAATGCAGCACTATTGACAATAGCCAGGTCATGGAAGCAAACTAAATGCCCATCAACAGACGAATGGATAAAGAAGGTGTGGTACATATATACAATGGAGTATTACTCAGCCATAAAAAGGAACGAAACTGGGTCATTTGTAGAGATGTGGATGGATCTAGAAACTGTCATACAGACTCAAGTAAGTCAGAAAGAGAAAAACAAACATTGTATATTAATGCATATATGTGGAATCTAGAAAAATGGTACAGATGAACCGGTTTGCAAGGCAGAAATAGAGACACAGATGTAAGAACAAATGTATGGACACAAAGAGGGGAAAGCGGGACTGAGGTGATGGTGGTGGGATGAACTGGGAGATTGGGATTGACATATATATACACTAATATGTATAAAATAGGTAACTAAGAAGAACCTGCTGTATATAAAAAAAAAAAGTGCCTCCTCAGATATGGGCTCAGGTGAACAGGTGCAAAGCAGAGATTGTTCCTGTGCCAACAAATTCTTGAGAGCACAGGGAGAGTGGCCAAAATCAGTGACATAATAAAACAGTTCTATAAAGTAAGAGTAAAAGAAATCAACTCCATGTAGCAGTGTCCCACCCTCTCAGCTTATGTGTTTGTATTCAAGAAAAAAAAATCTGCTTCTAGAATAGTTATTGAAAATCAAACCTTGGATTTTACCAGGCTGAAAAAAAATTTTTGGAACCAGATTTTGTTTTCTAAAATGTTATTTTGCTTTCATTTTTGCCTGGAACAACTTCACGAGTGGCTATGTCTGGGAGGGTATGAATTAACCAGTACATTCTGGAATGAGGATCCTCTTCCCTCTCAGAGCACTTGAACTGGCCATTGTAATGCGTGAACCCAGAGGGGCCAAAACAAACCTCAGAGAAAAGTTTTGTTTAAAATAACAGCAACAGCAAGCCTTCCTAGAAATACCGTTCTGTGTAGTAGAATTTTCCCCAGGCTACAGAGGCTGAGCCACATGGTCTGCATCTCAAAGCATGATGCATCCAGGGCTGGGGTCTGGGAGCTGCCTTCAGGCCTGGGCCCAACCTCTCAGGAACCCGGTGACGAAAGCCAATGTATTGTAAAACCTACAATAAAAACGCACAAGCCCCCAAATGTGCACAACGTAACGTTTTCAATGCCAACCTCAGTTTCCTGTGAATTATTTGTGAACAGATTTAAAAGCTGTGTTGGGGATCGCAGCAAAGGAAAAAGAGGATATTGGCCATAAAATTTGTTCTAAAAGACATGTATTCAAACTAAATAAAAAATCTCTCCAATCTTTGGGAAAACATTTACTAATTTACAGGCATTGTTCTAAAGTTAACAAATCCCTTACGGTTTGGGGATTGTTTGGGAAGATGAAGCAACAAGGGTGTGAAGCTTTAAGAGCCAGTTCAGGGCCCATGTCAGCTGAGGTCGACCTGCCCTTGAGCGTCTGGAACAGGACTGAGCGGGCAAGGGGTCAGGTTCAGGGGCGCGTTTACTGGCTGACTTAGTTCTCTCCCCTCATCCCTGCTGAGCCACAGCCCCTGTCACCCCTTCGTGGTGTCAGGTAGAAGATGCCTCTTTCTTGTGGGAGGGGAGGCTCCTTATTCTCAGACACAGAGCAGCAGCCACTGGTCCTCCGTCTGCAAAAGCCCCATGTTATGAACTCACTTTTAATACTGTGTTTTATCATTAATGTGCTGGATATTTTTATTTAATTCATCTGAAAACTGGTTATCACCACAAAAATTTTATTTTTGCCTGCGCTGCATGGTTTTTGGGATCCCAACCAGGTGTAGAACCCAGTCACCACAGTGAAAGTCCGGAATCCTAACCCCTAGGCCACCAGGGAACGCCCATCGCCACCAAGTTTAATAACAGAATTAGGTGCACCAGATACAGCCTAAAGTTCAACCTAAATTTTACAGTGAAGTTTTTGCCTGAAAGTTGTAAGGAATTTGAAACAAGACTAGGCTCTGTAAAGGCACCACAAAATATGCTTGTTGACTGGGCTTTATTAACTTTAAATAAAATTTATACACAAAAAATTAGACACAATTATTTACATAGTGATCAGCATAATAAGTGAGGGATAGAAATAAAATATGAAACTGGATATGCTTACAACAGTGTTACCTGATTCTGGAAAGCTTTTTGGCACTGCTATTATACAGCAATGGAAAAACCAAAAGAAAAGAAAAAGGAAATGGTGGTAATTCAAAGTCTTACTGTTACATGAGAACAGCAAGTTGCAAAGCAACAGGAATTATTTATTTAACAGAACTGAAAATGAATCTACGTTATTTGTGTGTAAATGTAGATTTGAAAAAAAATATTTAAAGTTTGGGGAAATTATACAAATAAACATCACACACCTTGACAGGGATGAAAGGGAAATGTGTTTGGTTATTTTGGGGGGTGGTTTGGGCCCTGCAACATGGCTATACGCTGGGGTCTTACTCCCCCAGCGCCCTTGGCAGTGAAAGCACGAGTCCTAACCACGGGACCACAGGGGAATTATTTCCCTAAGTAGGGTAAATTTGAACTAAAATGTCCACTGCTTGTATTAAAACACAACAACAGTAACTGTGCATGTGGCATTATAAAACTAGCTTGTTGTAAAGCCTAGCCAATGCATTTCGGAGTCAAGCAACAGGTAGGTTTATTCTGTGGATGAGAATGCATCTTAATGTAAGGATTAAACACAGAACACACACGAAGCGCAATTAACGAAACCCTGGCTGCACACTGTTTTCTACTCTAGTCACTAGACCTTTTCTTGAGCACTCGCTGGGCTTAAGTCAGCCTGGAAATCAGTTAGTTGCCCAAGGCAAGTCAGAATTTATGTCAGACTCATAGAAAAGACGGATGAGTTTATTAGTTTGGCTACTACGGTCTGTCAGTGGAAGAAAAGGTACATTTTAGTCTCAAAACTCTTTTGGGCCTGTTCTGTCAGGGAGAGCTACATGAAAAACAAACAACCCAAACCAATATTAAAAAGCACCGTTTTAGCATACCTGGTGGCTTCTGCCAATTTAGAGATTTCTCTTTTTCTGCCATGTGTCCAATGCCATATAAAATAAAGGAGGCCGAGCGGGCAACAGGCAACGCCCCCGCGGCGCTGAGCAGCCGGGCATCCGTGCTGGCAGCCGCAGCTCAGGGCGCCCTGGGCTTCGGTGCTGACCAAGAGTGAGAGAGCCAAGGAGCATTTCTGCTCTGGGTGCCTAACGGCATTTTATTCCTGGATAATCTGGATCTACAGAAAGCAAGGGATGGCCTTATATTGTTTTCTACATCACCCACAATTTTAAATAATTTGCAAATTTCTTATTTTTTGCAACCAGAGAGTTGGCATTCTGGGGACAGAGTATAAATATAACTACATAACTCAGTGTAAATAGAGTATAATTAGAGAGACATGTGAGTCTAACTTACCTTGATATCCTAGATACTCTCGCTCTCAGTAGACAAGGTTCAGACTATATACACTGGGCATTTCTACGGATTGAACAGCAAGTGGCAAGTTTAGTCCATTAAAAAAAACAAAACTCAAACAAACAAATCCTTCAATTCCCTACTGTTTTATTTGTTTGGTTTTTAAGCAGCTGGCCCCAATTGCCACGGAAGCATAAATATTTTTATGTACTAGTGCATTAAGTACAAGCACATTAGCTTGGAGGGATAGTTTTTGAAGAGTACAAAGCCATCTAAAATCATGTCTATGAAATATTTACAATTTACCACAGAAACAGGCCCTGCCATCTAAAAATATACTTGAGACCAGCCCTGAAATTTTTCTCCTGTGATCCTGTTCAGACAGACAGACTTGATAAGTTCGGATTTCTTATGTAGAAAAAGAAACTAAAGGAGAAACAAACAAAAGACTTAACCTAGCAGCTCACAAGTGGGAAACAAACTACTATTTATTAAAATATCTGGTAACACTCATAGTGCAGGCTCGAATGCTCTCAATTCGATGTACTTCACAGAATGTTTTTACACCTTTTCAACGACCGGTCTCCTCCAATCCTCGAAAGCTTACTTTTATTCGGTACAGTTAACAATTAGTATGTGTTGAAATTACTGTAGCTGTGTGTCCCGGTACAATTCACAAGAATAACTAAAGACTAGAAATGTTGATAAAATATTCTGGAGAGGCTGCACCCAGAGCATTTAATCTTATATGAACAAAAGCCTGTGCACAAACACATTTTATACGTGCTTTCAGGGAGGCTACAGGCACCCTGGGCTCCCTAATCCCCGCAGATTAAGAGCTCCTTGGCTGGGAGGTAACAGAAGACTAAGGCGTCCCTACTTACCTCCCCATTCAGGCCTCTGGTCCCATCACAGCCACACTGGTGGGAAGCAAGGTGGACGCTCGGGCATACTCTGTCCCAGCTGCACGGCGATCAGACACGTTGTAAGGAGTGTCATCATAGGGAAGAACGAACTTCATTCCACAGTGGATGTTTTGTTACTTTAACCTCTGTGTTCTATTGCCTTCGCTTTGAGTTAAGAATGTTGCCTCTAGCCTGATATAGGCAGCATAGCTCATTCTCAAGGCTCTAACCTTTAAGGGGATAACACTTTTCATCCATAAAGAGATAAAAGTTGCAGAACAGACAACATTTCTTTGTTGGAGGTTTACAGGAACACCGTGACCTGAACTTCGTGGACAAAGGATTTTCCTGCACCAAGAAGTTTTCAACAACCAACCTCGACCCCCTCACCTGGCCTTTCAAAATGCTTTGCTGAAAGCCTTTGGGGAGTTTGGGCTTTTGTTGGGTACAAGCCACCCATCTCCTTGCGTGGCCCTGCAATACACCTTTCTCTGCTACAAACACTGACATTCCACTTGCTTGGCCGCACTGGGCATCGAGCACAGGAACCTGTGTTCGGTAACAGGAGAAGACGTGTCACACTGCACCTCTGCTTCACACATTCTGCTGGGCTTTGTGCGATGGCTCAGAAGCAGATTTAGACAAAACACAAAGAACAGCACCAGCTCACTTCACCAAACCACATGGGAATAAACACCAATATTTACTGATCTTTTGGTATTCCAAACTATGTTGCCATGCATAACCTTGGCCTATGGTTTTCCATTGTTAGAAAATTTATAGGATAAATTTCCAAGGGATGTGTAACCTGGACTTTATCTAACTGAAAGAACACTTGATAAAATGTTACTATGCAAAGATAGTGAGTTGCTGAATCCTTCTGAGGAAACTAGCAATGAGACTTCTGCTTTCTTTAAACAGTAACCTCTCTATCAGACCTCATCTCCACTTGTGTTTAAAAATATTCCCCAATCTTGTCTTCCTTCAGAAAACCTCCATAATCTGCTCTTCTTCTGAGCACTGCCCTTTATTCTCACCCAATCACAGCCTGACCTGGTACATACCTCCTGTCTCTACCTTGCCCTCTGCCCATCATTGCTCATCTCACTCCATTAGAGCTGGACTCCACATGCCAGATAACCCCCGGTGTATAGAGAAATGGATCATGTATGATTCTGAACCATGGAGCCCTGGAGCCCAGGAGAGATGGGGCATCCACAGGGGTTATAGCTGAGGAGAAGAAGAGGGAGAGGAATGAGGTTTCATGCATGTTAATTATTCAGGGGAACATGCTACAGAGCCCAGACTCGGGGACAGGGGAAGTCATGTTGCAGGTAAGTCCTTGGGAGCTGGTGCCCAGTAATGACGGCTGAACTGGGAGGCAGGGGCTCCAAAGGGAAGAGCGAGGGGGGAGGCTGCTGGGAGTGACGGGCAGAGCACACACCGGACCACGATGCAACAGAGAAGCAGGAAGGCATAATGAGCATCCCAAAGGAAGGACAGAATGTCATGGCAATGAGCATGTGACTGTAGTGACCTGTGTCACAGAAGGGTGGAGAAGAATGGAAAAGAGGTAACAGGAAGGGAGATTAGATGTCATTGATAAACTCAGACAGGTGTTTCACGACAGGCCAAGGGCAGAAGACAGAGCATAGGATACACTGAAGGATGCATAAAAATCAATAAATACAAAACACACCTCTTCAAATCGAGAATTTGTTGAAATGCTCTTTCAAAGAATATAGGAGTAAAATTGCAGGTGAAAGGATATTGATCCTGAGGTGATGGCTGAAAGGAATGATCCCCCCGCCTAAAAAGGGATCCCGTCAGGAACATGCTATGCAGAGGCAAGCAAGGAGGTCACATGACACTGGTGAAATGATGGGACAGGGGACACATGTGTCAGGTGGAGACCCTGGGCCTTCTCTGGAGGAGGCGGTTCTTGCAGACACCACATGCCCGTGAGCTGGGAACGTCAAATGGGAGATAGCTGAGTCAGTAAGAGTTAACTCAGCTGAATTGTGTTTGTAAGTGTGCAGATAAAGCTCAATACGAATGATCCTGGCAACAGGGCAAGGAGTGTGCAGCTTTGTGCGGCTGCCTACCACCAGACACAGCCTGCTGGCTTAGAATGAGCCCCTTCACCCCTGAACTCTTCTTACTTTTCCGTATTTTCTTTCTTGTTTTAAAGCTATATGTTCCTTAAACTCTCCAAGCAATTTCCTGGTGACTGTCTTACACAGAAGTAGGAATTCTAAGGTCTGGTTCCCTTGTAGCCTTTCTATGTGACCTTCAGAAAGATGAAGTTTTTCTTTGAGACAATGGTTCTGCAAATTCATAAATGAATTCATTTTCACTCATGCTGAGCTAGACTGCTGAACTTGGCCTTCAGTCTCCTGTGTTAGAAATTGTCTCAGTGATGTCAGAAAAGCCCCCGCTGATTTCAGACCCTGTGATCTTACTGGTGCCTCGCCTACTGCATCAAGCCCAATATGATTTCTGGACCCTCTGTCTTCCCCCTGTGTGGGCCCAGGACATCTAATGTACACTAAGAATGTAGAGGAGCGTTCACATCAGCAGCAAATCTCAGACCACAGACTCCCAGCCTGAGCCAGGCCCTGACTCGACCCACCCCTCCCCTCCCCCTCCATACGCCATCATTGATGCCCCTCACTCAGGACAACGGAGCCACAGTGTTTTCTCACCATTCGGCTTTGGACCCATCTCCAACTTACTGACCTTGTTCTTCTCTCTGCGTAGGATACGCTTGCCCTAGACCTGCAAAGGGCTGCTGGCTTCTGCTCATCTGGATGGAGGCTTAGATGTTAGCTCCTCAGAAAAGCCTCAGGGCCCCCCTCGTCTAACACTGGGCCTTCCCAAGCCAATTGCACATTAGTGTTTTCTCTTTTCCCGTCACATCTCAAATGCCATCTGTAATGAAAGAGGCTGAGTCAGCAGCAGAGAACGCCCCGCTGTGGTGAGACTGGCCTGCTGTCCCGGCAGCAGCGGCCCGGGAGCTCTGGGCTTCGGTCATCGCCAGTTTTGTTTTCTTGGTAGAGCTCTTCAAAGTTATTTTTCTTAGACTTTCACTTACAGGAGTCTGTGTACTCCACTCAGCAACTTGAGAGCAGGGTCTCTATTGTGTCCCCAGTGTGTACATTCTCAGAAAATGTGCTGAAGAATGAACTCAAGGGACCTTAAGGTCCCATTCGTCCAGGCCTCTCAGTGACGGAGGAGTTAAGTGAGCTGCTATAGTCTCTCAGCTGGTCACCTCCGGCCAATCCAGAGATGCTCACTGCACATTTCAGAACAGAAACAACTGCTACTGACTACACAAAAACACGAGTGCTGAGATCCAGGAAAAAATATTCTCTACCATATCAACTGTGGGAAAGTGTATTACAAATAGACAGCAGAAATGTGTAGATGGTGAAGTATCTTGAGAAATGTTGAATGCAAACTTTGGTAACAAGCAACAAGTAATAAAGCATCCCCAGTTCAGTGGGTCAGTGCTTGGACATATGTAAGCACTACTGAGCGAGCGTGTGTTTCTCAAAACAATGAAACCTTGTACTCAGTAAGAATGGGCCAGTTTTCCTTCAATACATTCATTATTGATCAGTTAGTGACTTTCTGTCTTTATGAAGTTGTAAATATACTTAGAAACACTAGGGTTAATCAGGAGCTAACTTAGAATGGTAACTAAAAAGTAGAACACAAATGATGTTAACTGTTATATTAGTGTTCAAATATGTATGCATATGTCAAGGATGAATGGCCACGAGAATAAACACATGATTTGTGATTAAACTCTGATTCTTCGATTAATTCTATTGCTGTTAAATGTTATTTAATATTTTCCTCATAACTGAAAAGAGAATTAATTTAATCTTAACAAGAGTGCTAGTCCTGAAGAACTGTGTGTATCTGGACAGGAACATTCCAAGAATTCAGAGGCAGGCATAGGTTCATTTTTGTTTTTCCACCGAAAACCAGTCGATATCTCCATGACTATGTATGAAGGTGGAAGATGATTGCAGACATGGTACGAGTCCCACTTTCAGAATGTGTTCAAACACCAGGGGCGTGTACAATCATTCACAGAGAGACAATGCCCAGCCCCCCCAGAGATCCATGGGTATGTCTACCCTCCAGAGGTTTCTGTCAAGTGTTGATATATTGTACAATTATAAGATGTTTGCAACTAGTCTACAATGATAATTTGCACTTGATAAAATAAAATCCGTGTTTATAACATTGTCAATTATAGGACTCTGAAAGATTATATATTTTCAGAATGGTTGCATTATTACAAATGTTTTACAGAATTCTGAACCCTTGGAAAGCTATTCTGCAAGACGCAAGGAGAGGAAAGCTAGATTTCCTTTCCTAAGAGCAAGGTTTACTGTTAACTACTTTGTAAAATAACTACTTTTAAATTTAATTGTTTGAATTCTAAACTGTGTTTTTGAAAATCAGTATCTTTTATAAGAATAGAAAAATTTCTCTACAAGACTCTTAAAATTCCATTTACCAACTATTTTATTTGAGATTTAATGTGTTTCCATTTTAAATGATATTTGACAAAATGATATCTATTTTGATTATTTTATTGGGGTCCTAATTTTATTCTAATTTAATTTTAGATAATTCAAAACAATTCACAATAACTCGTTATTACCAGATAAATCAGCATTTCCCAGAATGTATTATAGGCTATATACACTATTGATAAATTTCAATTAAAATGTACTTATAAATACAAAAGAAAACTACAAACTGTCTTTATCTATGTGTTCTCATTATGCAGGAATGCATTTTAAGAAAGAAACCGTGCACCAGATGCAAGAGTATACCAGGAAGTTGCATGAAAATGCTTTCTATTTAATGTCAAAAAATAGTTTGATTCTAATTAGTTATTTTTGCTTTTATAAAATTTTCATATGTAAATTATATAGTAATTGTGTCATCAATGTGACCATTTTTGTAGCTTTCTTTCCTCTGAGTGTAAATGGAACTTATTAAATTCTGATAGTTTTCTATCAATAAATTATTATTGTTTTTTGATCTTCATGTTCAATAAACTTTGGCAAACACCGCTACGGTTAAAAGGGATGTCTCTAATGCAAAGGTCAAACTAGTTTTATGGTTTACTCTGCCCCATTTGTAGGATTGGAAATGCTTGGCAGTTTCTGCAGTTGATGCTAATTCAGATGGGAGCTGTATTCCAGTTATGCTAATTTGTGGTGATTTCTTGGATGAAGGAAGTCACCACATGAATTCCTTCTCAGCATAATAATAACTGCACATTTGGTGGCTAGGTTTATTATGAGATATCTGAGAGTAATGTCATCAGTTTTACAGCTACCCAAGGTTTATTTCAAGGGGCAAAATTCACCAAAAGTTTACGTGCTTATTAAGTGTAACCCTCAGCATATAGTGGTAAGAAAATACTACTTTTCTAGAGAAGGAGCTGGCAGACTTTTCTAAAGGGCCAAAGAGTGAATATCTTAAACTTTGCCATATGACCTCTGCTTTAGCCATCAAGTCTGCCATTGTAGCAGGAAAGCAGCCACAGATAAAAGGTAAACAAAGGAGCTGTGCTCCAATGAAACATTATTTATAGACACTAAAATGCGAATGTCATATAATTCTCATATGTAGCAAAATATTTAAAGATTTTTTCAACATTTAAAAATACAAAAATCATTTTTAGCTTGCAGGTTGTACAGCACAGGTTGGGGGCAGAATTTGGCCCATGGATTGTAGGATTTTATGGCCTGATCTATAGAGCCACAGTGGAAGGGACACTTCTTGGAGACGAGCATTCTAAAACAAACAGATTGCACAAGAGATGCGCATAACCTATGCTCTATTAAGGCCTGAAACACGTTCTGCAGTTTCACTTGGAGTCCTGCAAGTAAGGCTCCAGCTTCTCTGACAGCTAATGACCCAGGGGAGTGGAACAGCTATGTTCTGCTCCTAAAGGGTTTGGGGCTATGAGCCGCCCTTGCTACTCACAGACAATCCCTACAGATGACTCTGGTAATGTTAACTCAACCGACATCTTATATTGGCAGAGAACAGAAGGCATTCTGCAAAATATTTTTAAAGAATAATTTTTGCCCAGGATGGGAAATCTGGGCTCTTTCACACCAGAGATGAAGGATTAAAGAAGGGGCCTGCCTGGGCACGAGTAGTTGGCTCCTGCCTTGTTGTCCAGTGCCAACCCTGGGCTCAGGACAGACAGCACAGGGACCCAGCGCATCCCGCTCCAGTTCTCTGGCCCCAGCCTGGAAGCCAGCAGAGTGAGAAGTGTAAGCACACCTGCCCCCCAACCAGCCCAGAGCCCAGGGCGGCACCTCTGGCTGCTCCAGCAGGAAAAGAGCTAGCCGGGAGCAGAGAAAGGGGGTGGGGCCAGATGGCAGGAAACCATACATGTTGTAAACAACGGGGGTCTGTAGGCAGACAAAGAAAAGCAGGAACTTCTGGGCGGACAGAAAATGATACATTCTGGGATGACAAGTCTCCTGGAGGCAAGGGAAGGTGGGAAACCGGGAATCTCAGGCCTCTAAATGTAACCTTTTGCTCATTATGCCCTCATTACAATAAAATTAGCGTTGCAGATGAGAAGTTCCCATCCTGCACTGGGGCGGGGACACTTCCCACTAAGGCTAAATAAGGAGGAAACTCCCACCTCCCCTCAGAAAGGTGGAGCTGGGTGAAAATCAGGAAGTGCGACCCACAAGCCCCACCCTCCCCAATGAATACTCCGCCCCTTCATTTTCACGTCCCGTGTAAGCAGCCTGTCCAAGGGGCTCGGCGCCGCTGCTCAACTCCGTCGGCTCTCTGTGCCCCAGAAGTCCTCGCTGTGCCTTCTCCTTCTCCCTGCTGTCTCTGAATTTTTCCTGCGACAAGATGAGAACCTCCGGTGGTGAGGACGCGGCTGTGGATCCACCAGCCCTTCCTGCAGCTTGGCCGGCGGGTCTGGGAGGAGCCCCTCGGTGCGGGCGGAGACCAGGGCTCCCGGCCATGGCCTTTCTGCTCCGCTCCCCGGGCTTCCGGGCGGGGCAAGCGCTTCAGCTACAAGGAGCTCCGCTGCAGGGCCCCGGCCTGGAGCTGGAGGAGCGGCGGGAAAGGAGGCTTCGCCAACCTGTCCCGAGCCGCCCAGAGGCCTCCGCCCACAGGGAAGGCGGCAGAGGTGGGGAGCTAGCGGGCGGCATCGCGCTCCTCGCAGAAGGCCTTCCGACCCCAGGCTCGTCCCCAACGGGACCAGAACCACCCCGGCTTCCTGCACTCGGGCCGCTGCAGAGCTGGGCTCCTCTTTCCCCCGCGGGCCACTCGCTCCCACCTGGGCCTCCGCCTCTGCTCCTCCGGGAACTCGGAGCCCTGAGATGGGCCAAAAGAGAGAGGGGCTCAGGGGCCGCTGTCCCAGCAGCTCCTTCTTTCCCCAGAGGGGCCTCTTCAGGTGCAGGGGTCCGTCCAGGGGCTGATGGGACTGGGCACCAGGAGTGAGGTGCTGTCCTCCCACGTCCTGCAGGGTGAATCCAAGTCCCCCTAAAACAGAGTTCCCTCACTGAGTTTACAGATGATCTCTCTATCCAAAACTTTCTTCCTTTTCTTTGTCACCTCTGACCTCAATCCTGTGCTAACTGAACACTCATCAAGCAGAGTCAGGTGACTACACTTCTGTTGTGAACATCATCAGTGTACCAGCTGCTGTTGTAGATGTCATCGTTCACTCCAAATTGTCCAGGTTGTTTCTCCAGGACAAGATGAGCTCAAAGACCCCTGAGCCAGGGAACACCTGGCCTGAGAATCATAAACCAGAGACAGCCTGACTTCTGAAGTTATGATGAACAAATGTCACATATAGTATGGGATTAACAGTTACACAATTCTGTTCATAAAAAAGGTAAATAACCAGGATTTACTGCATAGCACAGGAAACTATATTCAATATCTTGTAATAACCTATATTGGAAAATTATATATATATATATATATATATAACTGAATCACTTTGGTATACACCAGAAAGTAACACAATATTGTATCAATAAGTCAACTATACTTCAGTTTGTTAAAAAAGGAAAAGAAAGAGTCACAGACATGTCAAATGATGATGATTAATGGCAGCCTCTTTTTTCTTCCCTTTAAAAAAGCTGCTAACTCAAAAGCCAAATTGGAGTGTAACTGTGGCTTGTCTCCCACTCCCTTGCTTGGAGATCTGTAAATAAACCCTTACTTTGATTAAAACACCTGCTGTCAGTTGGGCTTTCTGCACCTCAGTCACATGATCCCTTGCTCCATAAGAAGAGGACCTCAGGTTGACAGTTCCAGAGCTTGGAGTGTCATCGACGGAGATGGTCTCTGAAGGGTGCAGGTCCGGGGACCTCCCAACTCATAGTCATATCCCCAGGGTCCCCATGACGCTTGAGCTGCCGTCCCCACCCCCACCAGGGGCGGCGCAGTGGGCTTCGGAACGCCTGGGAGGAGCAGAGAGCTGTCGAGGCCCTCCTTGCTGGGCCCAGAGAATGTGCCTGTCCCCTTCCCTTGTAGCAGCCTCAGTGCACTAAATGAAAGTGGGCTTTAGTATCTGTAACTCATATTTTAGCTGTTCATTATATTCTGAAATGTTAAAAAGAAACTCTTTAATTGTGTTGTCAATATAAATATTCTCTAAATCAATCTATATTAGGAATAGAAAAGAATTTTACTTGAACCAAAATGAGGTCTATAGCTCAGGAGAGATACATTCTAGAAGGACCTGAAATGTGTTCAGCCAGACTACAAGATTGGGGAGACTTATAAAGGCAAAAACCTCAAAATGACATAAGTTGATTGTCAAGAATTATATGTATACGTATTTTGATGTAATGGTAAATGGATTTGCTTTCTGACCTTTCATTGTTATTGTATAGTGTATAGAAACGCAGATCTCCATGTTTCAATTTTGTATCCTGCAAACTTACAGAATTCATTGATGAGCTCTAGTAGTTTTCTTGTAGCATCTTTAGGATTTTCTAGGAATAAACCTACCTAAGGAGACAAAAGTCCTGTACTCCAAAAACTATAAGACAGTGATGAAAGAAATCGAAGGTGACACAAACAGATGGAAAGATATACTATGTTCTTGGATTGGAAGAATCAACATTGGTAAAATGACTATACTACCCAAGGCAATCTACAGCTTCAATACAATCCCTATCAAGTTATCGGTGGCATTTTTCACGGAACTAGAACAAAAATCTTAAAATTTGTATGGAAATAGAAAAGACACTGAATAGCAAAAGCAATCTTGAGAAAGAAAAACAGAGCTCAAGGAATCAGGCTCCTTGACTTCACTCTATACTACAAAGCTACAGTGATGAAAACAGTATGGTACTGGCACAAAAACAGAAATATAGATCAATGGAACAGGATAGAAAGCCCAGAAATAAACCCACCCACCTATGGTCAATTAATCTATGACAAAGGAGGCAAGACTATACAATGAAGGAAAGACAGTCTCTTCAATAAACTGGTGCTGGGAGAACTGAAGAGCTACATGTAAAAAAATATGAAATTAGAACGTTCTTTAACACCATACACAAAAATAAACTAAAAATGGATTAAAGACCTAAATGTAAGATTGGATACTATAAAACTCTTAGAGGACACTATATACACTATACACTAAATATAGACAGAACACTCTTTGACATAAATCAAAGCAATATCTTTTACTATCCGTCTCCTAGTGTAATGGAAATAAAAACAAAAGTAAACAAAATGGAACTAATTAAACGGAAAAGCTTTTGCACAGCAAAGAAAACCATAAACAAAATGAAAAGATAACCCACAGAATGGGAGAAAATATTTGCAAATGATGCAACTGACTAGGGTTTAGCCTCCAAAATTTATAAACAGCTCACACGGCTCAATATCAAAAAAACAAACCACCCAATGAAAAGATGGGCAGAACACCTAAATAGACATTTCTCTAAAGAAGACATACAGACGGCAAAGAGACACATGAAAAGTTGCTCAACATGGCTAATTATTAGCAAAATGTAAATCAAAACTGCAATCAGACATCACCTCACACCAGTCAGAATGGCCAGCATCAAAATATGTTCAAACAATAAATACTGGAGACTGTGTGAAGAAAAGGGAATCCTCCTACACTGTTGGTGGGAATGTAAATTGGTACAGCCAAAAATGATACAAATAAACTTATTTACAAAACAGAAACAGACTCACAAACTTAGAAAATAAACTTATGGTTACCAGAGGGGAAGGGTTGAGGGGTACAGATTGGGAAGTTGGGATAGACACGTACACACTGCTATATTTAAAAAGATCACCAACCAGGACCTACTGTATAGCACAGGGAACTCTGCCCAATATTCTGTAATAAGCTAAATGGGGAAAGAGATTTGAATAAAATAGATACATGTATATGTATAACAGAATCACTTTGCTGTCCATCTGAAACTAATACAGCATTTTTAATCAACTATAAGCCAATATAAAATAAAAATTTAAGAAAACAATTATAATTGGAGCTGGCAAGAGGTAAGGGTGCCTATTAAGAAAGGATTGGTTGGTGTTTGAAATTGTTGCATAGTTACAAGGGGAGACCTGGAGACCTTAAAGTTGCAGGTGGCAGCTGCCAGCAGATACTGTTTTGAGAATGGCTCTTGATGTCCTTGAATCTGATACTGTAACTGGGAAGAACAATCTGACTTCATATTAGATCTGTTTGTTTTTTGTTTGTTTGTTTGTTTTCTTACTGTAACCTATATAACCTATTGTTTTTGCTTCAAGTTAAAAATGTTGCCTATAGCCTGAAATATACAGGATAGCCCATTCTCAATGCTCTGACCTTTAAGAGTGTAACACTTTCCTATTCATATAAAGATAAAAAGTTGCAGAACAGAGAATAACATTTCTTTTGTTGGAGGTTTACAGGAACATCGTGACCTGACCTTCGTGGACAAAGGATTCCTGTGCCAACAACCAACCTCACCCTTCCTTAAGTTTGCCCTTACACATGCTTAACTGAAACCTTTCAGGGAGTTTGGGATGTTTTGAGCATGAGCCTCCCATTCTCCTTTGCATGGCTCTGCAATAAACCTTGCTCTCACTCTGCATCAGGCACATGAACTTGTGTTCGCTAACAATACAGGTCAGAAAACTCAAGTTTTCACTAATAAAAGAATGTGTTTGAAACCTTGTCTATAGTGGTCACCCGGTTCATTTCGAAAGCCTAAACCATAGTTGCTCCATTTTACTTTTAAATGCATTTTTTTCTTTAATGGTTAATAGCAGATGTACAGTGCATGTCTAATAGGCTACAAACAGGCTCTTTGGGATAGCCTAAATTTCAAGTCATGTGTCAGCCAGAATGACTTCCCCATACCTTAATATGTGAAAATTTCTTCCATCAGTGTAAAACAAAGTTTTTTCAAGTTGTGCAGAAAGGGTAATTTGGTCAACAGAATAATGGCTCTTCAGAAAGCCTATGGTCTAATTCCCCAACACACAAATATATTACCTCACGTAGCTAAAGGAACTTGTGTGGGTGAGATTAAATTAAGAATCTTGACTTGGAGAGGGTCTCCTGGATAAGTTTTGTGGGTGCAAAGCAATCACAAAGGTCTTCAGCTATGAAAGAGGAAGGACAGAGAGTCACAGCCAGAGAAGGAGATGTGAGGACTGGGGCAGAGGTGGGAGTGATGTGATTGCCGGCGGGGCCAGAAAGCGAGGAAATCATGTGGCCTCTACAGACTGGTGAAGGCAGGGAACAGACCCTGCAACAGATCCTCCAGAAGGAACAGACCTGCTGACATTTTAAGCTAGCACAGTCAGATCCATTTTGGATTTCTGACCTCCAGAACTGTAAGAGAAGGAACTTTTGGTAATTTGTTACATCAACAACAGAAAACTAATACAGGTATTTAAGTGTATCTTTTTATTTTTATAAATTTATTTATTTATTTATTTATGATGTGCCGGCTCTTCATTGCTGCGTGCGGGTTTCTCATTGGGTTGGTTCTCTTGTTATGGAGCACGGGTTATAGGCACATGGGCTTCAGTAGTTGTGGCACGTGGGCTTTGTTGCTCTTTGGCATGTGGGATCTTCTCAGACCAGGGCTCAAACTCATGTCCCCTTCATTAGCAGGTGGATGATTAACCACTGTGCCACCAGGGAAGCCCTAGGTGGATCTTTTTAAAAGCAAAGTATAACACTGTTTGTGGAATGTCCTTGTATTTGGGAGTTAGAAGGCGGAAGGGTCCCGCTGATAATGTTGCTCAGGAAATCAATGTAGAAGCCACTCTCCTAAGAGGGAGGGGGAGATGTGGGCAGATGCTGCGGATCCTCCTGACAGCAGGGGTGTTGTGAGGAGAGGAGGTTCAGGGGGCCAAGCAGAGAGGGACTGTGGGCCTTTCTTAGAGCCTCTGCGGGCATCTCTGCTGAAGAAGGAGGCCTTCCTAAGGTCTGTGCATTCGCACCTTAACCAGCAGCTGAGCACAGCCACCAGAAGTTGAGGGGTGGAGAATAGAAGTGAACCAGGACTTCCCTGGTGGCCCGGTGGTTGGGAGTCCACCTGCCAGTGCAGGGGACGTGGGTTCGATCCCTGGCCTGGGAGGATCTCACATGCTGAGGAGTAGCTGAGCCCGCGAGGCACAGCTGCGGAGACCCTCGCGCCTAGAGCCACAGGTCCGCAACAGGAGAAGCCGCCGCGGTGAGAGGCACACGAGGATCTAAGGAAGCCAACAACAAAAAAGTGAACCATGGGAATTAGTTAATTAACTAATTAATTATTAAAATGTTTCAGTTTTGTTTCTTTCTCTTCCTCACTACACTTGATAGAAAGTGACAGCTGTGTTTTATTTAATGCTTTAACAATCTTTTTTTATATATATATTTATTTATTCTTATTTATTTTATTTTTGGCTGCATTGAGTCTTTGTTGTGGTGCACGGGTTTCTCATTGAGGCGGCTTCTCTCGTTGCAGAGCAAGGGCTCTAGGCTTTCGCGCTTCAGCAGTTGTGGCTCGTGAGCCCAGCAGTTGTGGCTTGCGAGCTCAGTAGGTGTGGCCCACGGGCTTAGTTGCTCCGCAGCACATGGGATCTTCCCAGACCAGAGTTGGAACCCGTGTCCCCTGCATTGGCAGGCGGATTCTTAACCACTGAGCCACAAGGGAAGTCCTATATATCCTTTTATTTTTCAAAAGATTATGCAAAATATGTGGGAGACTTTTCACAGTTCATTTCCCAATCCTGAATTAAAGGTGCCTGTGTGAGTTGTGGCTCATCCATTTAGACATGAGGATGCTGCTAGGAAATGCACAAGCTGGTCCTGAATTACACAAACATTCCCATCCTAGCTGGACCCCTTCCTATTTGTGTGATGTTGGACAGGCCACCTATCCAACTCTAGCCTCACTTTCCTTACTTCTAAAGCAGAGATGACCATACAACTATGTCATAGAGCTGTTTGAAGAGTTACATGAGATGATGTATTTACTAGCACTTATCTAAGACCATGTAGCAAACACAGTAATCCCAATGAATGATTGGAGATAATTGTGTCAATTGTCTAAATAGGCCCCAGGTTGGTCACTCTTAGTGCTGGATTCTGGTCCTGCTTTGGACCCTTTTCATCTCTCACGGTCTGTTTCTACCTCTCCATCCCCCTCGATCCACAATGGCCTAATGACTTCCAGCTGAAACTCTGTTTTCCCTTGTCTGTGGTTAGAGTGGTGGGTGGGAAGCAGCCTTCTGTGTCCACCTGAGCCCTTGCATGCAAGATCTTGTTTAATTCTCTTAACATAATTTGTAATACTTTGATTATTTTCATATTTAATGAGCCTGTTTCCTGGGCAGAATATCTTGGTAAAATTTCCATGTTTACTAGAAAAAATATTATTTTATTCTGCAATGATTAGGTGGAGAACTCTATAAATGTTCATTACTTCAAGGTGAATAGTGTCATTCAAATCTTCTATATACTTACTGATTTCCTTTTCTTTCTCTGGTCTAGATGCTATAACAACAAAGATGATTTTAATTATATATTTTCATTTATTCAACCTCTTTGTGCACCATACACTTTTCTATTCCTTCTAATAAGTTTACTGAAAATATATAAATTCACTTATAGGATGTCACAGGCAATTATAAAGTATAAATTATGCTCATTAAAGTAGAATGAATACATTAAAAAGATAAACCAGTTTATTAACTGATTTATTAACCAGTTTATTAATTAATTCATAATGTGATTATTATTTAATCTTTTAACATTAAAAACCCGAATTCTCTTCTGAGTGTCATTATTTATAAATGAGGATAACCCAAGACTTTATAAGAAGTTTATGAAATTTAACTTCCTCATCTTGTCAATCAATGTTGCCAAGGAGAATTTTCAATTATTATAAAGAAAGAACAGAACATCGATTAGTGGCCAACTTCTGTTTTCCATTCAAAATATTGCTTTTACTTCAATCATAAATATTGACAACATTTACTTTGTTTGTTTCCCTTTGATTATTAATATACCTGAAGATTATATTGAGGGGTAACAGAGCTCCTTATGTTTGAGATTTTTAGAAGTCTAAGGATAATACAAAAAAATTAAAACTTACACTTTTACTCGGTTCATGTGTTCATAGCCTCTGTGTCTGTAGGCACAAATATTCTCACACAATGTCCACATGTCTTTTCTTTAATCCCTTCAACTAAGATCCATTTATAATTTAAACATTGTCAGAAAAAATATATATAAATAAATAACAACTGTCAGACACTGGGGTGGAGGGAGGGTCTGCACAGCTGTCACCTCACAGGCCAGAGAGGATTTCTGAGCTTCCTCTTCAGGTACTTAGCCTCCCTTCCCCAGGAGAAGGTGTCTGGAAGGTCCCCTTGAGGGGATGAGATGAGTGTGAGACTTGTAGGATGTGCAGGTGATGAGCAAGATGAAGAGTATTCCAGGCAGAAAGGACAGGAGCAGAGATTGGAAAGAGCCCTGTGTGTTCTAGGGTCTGAGAGGAGGTTGGCATCATCAGATGCAGGGAGCGATGGGGAGAGGGTCACCAGGGGGGTAGCAGAGATGGGCAGGATCCCCAGGGGGCGGGGTGTTATCAAGGATCTGTGGATAATGCGCCCCTCATTTTCATCATATTTTCCTCATGTGTCTGTTTGAAAGCTTCTTTTCTATGGCTAAAAGCGAGCGAGCGAGAGAGAAACACAATTAGGAAAAAGAATATGGAAGATACAACTGCACGTATGCACGAGAGAGCACAACACTCGGAGAGTGAAACCTGGGGTTTTGGTGAAACAGTGACCCAGAAAATGAGAACAAAACCTTGCCTTCCCAGCATGCAGAAAAAGCAGCTAATAAGACATCACAAATAGCAACTTCATTACCTCAATTCAGCTAATGTTTAAGATTTTGTCTGGGCAGGTCCCATGTTAGACACGGAGTGGGATACTGAGTAGAGTGGCCACAGCCTTGGGCTCTGGTAGAAATCGGGAGGGGGCACCACGGGAGGAGCCTAGCAGAGGATGAGGGGAGAGAGAAGTAAGAGAAAACCCTCGGAATCTAGCATTGCTGTTGGAATGCAGACACTCAAATACAGTAAAGTCTGGAGGATGGATTCTTGGTGGGGACCGGGGAGGTGTGTGCACCTGTGGGTTTATGTTTTGGAGAAGAGAAGGGGTAGAGCAGAGATGACAGATGTACTTTATAAAGTTGAGATCCGTTGTACTTTTCTTAACTTCTTGCCCATTAGCTTACTGATAATTATCTTTGTATTCCTTTTAGAATCACACTGGGAGATTCAAAACTTCTGTCACAGAGGACTCCACATCACGAGAACAATTAAGGCAGAGTGTGCAGGAGTGGGACAGCCGGATGGCAGGATATTTAAACATTTACCTGAGTCTTTTATATTGCAGCCAGAGTTGAGGATCACAGGCCTCACCTCTACTTAGTAGGAAAGTCTAAATTGATGAAAATTTTAAATATTACTTTTCGGGGATATTCCTATTTTCTTTAGAATTTCAAAAAGAGTCTCAAAATACTAATTGGAGTCACCAACTGAATAATCGCCTTGGAGACTAAGAGACTCAGTTTGGGTGTTTTAGTGCCAATTGAATTAGAAAAAAAAAATCTAAACCAAACAAACAGACAAAAAAAAACAAAAACAAAACAAAACCTCAAACATATAAGTATTGTTAATCTTGATATATTACTGCATTTACTTACCCAGAAAAAAATATGTAAAATGTATACTTTAGTTTATGAATGTAATCTGAAGGTTGTCTGGGCCTTACCTCTGCAATAATGAAGTAATAATAAAGTAAGTTTGTACTGATCCTACCAGCTCTCAAGTGCACTGGCCATGCCCAGCAGAGGCTCTCAGCTCTCATGGTCCATGGGGACTTACGCTCGACAGCATCCCTTAGGATTCTCGGAGGCAGGCTGTTACACAGCACCTTAACCAATTTCATTGTCTACGCATGACCTACTATGACTTGATTGTCCCTCCATCCTTAGTCGATGTTCATTTCTCCTTGGTCAGAGCCATGCTGCTCCCGCCTGGAGCAATCTTCCAGGTAGACCCTGCCTGGGGGCTGAACTCTGCGCTGACACGTGAGGCCCCTCTCCCCTCCAGACATGCTTCTCACTGCTCCTGTCACGCTGTTCCAGGCCCCCCTCCCCAGCAATTCCTCCTGCTGCCTCACGTGCCTCTGGGGCTGGTGAGCCTGTCACACAGGGAGGCTGCTCAGAGCTGCCGGTTCAGCTCCTGCTGCTTCGTTTACCACCGACATCATCTATATCTGGAACTCCAGTTTCTGCACTGACCACACGGGCCACCGCGGCCTCTAAATCGCTCCCTAGTTTCTTCCCGGCCCTTATTTGAACATCACGCTCACTTCCACATTGTCACTAGGTCCACGATGTTCTGCTGTATTGTGCCTCACAAAATGAAAAGTTCCCAGGACTTCCTTTTTCCTGCTGAACTGAAAATATGATTCTCTTACCCTATATGCATTTATTAGACGGTTCACCGGTATTACTAATAGCTTTATTCCCACTTGGCATTTGGATTGTTTGGGTCAGGGTCATGTCAAGTAACAGCCACCAGGTTTGTCTAGAACAACTGAACCCCTCTGATTATGGGCCTTGTTCCCAGGACTGTCTCATGAGGTCACACATATTTCCCACGGGGACTCTCTCTGAAACTCACCAACTATGCTTCCCCTTTTGTTCACTTTCTGTCTGCAAAGTCATCAATTACACAAGGGAAGTATGAATCCTCACTGTGGAAACAGGTCTAGGATGTTGGGTGGGGACTGCTGGCAACACCTCAGTCAGAGCCGCTGGCCAACCCCACCTGAAAGCCACTGCACCCGGGGAGCATCCTGCTACATCAAGAGTAGTTGCCTTGAGTTATTTTATTTTCTCTTTTCTTTTTTTAAACACTAAAGTCATTTAATAAATTATATTGCTTGGGATTTTATTTATTTTAAGATAATTTTAAATTTCAAAGAAGAAGTAAATCAACATTGTCATTTTATAATTGGGGAAAAAAAACAAACACACTGAAGTCCATAGCTGTGTGAGGGGTAGACTGAATCAGGATAGAGAGGAAGAGAGCATGTATTGGAGTATTATTGGGAAAAATAATGCAGCTCTGGACTTCCCTGGTGGTGCAGTGGTTAAGAATCCGCCTGCAAATGCAGGGTACTGTGGTTCGAGCCCTTGTCCGGGAAGATCCCACATGCTGTGGAGCAACTAAGCCCGTGCGCAACAGTGACTGAGCCTGCACTCTAGAGCCTGTGAGTCACAACTCCTGAGCCCACGTGCCACAACTGCTGAGTGCAAGCACCTAGAGCCTGTGCTCAGTAACAAGAGAAGTCACTGCAATGAGAAGCCCGCACACCACAACAAAGAGTAGTCCTTGCTCGCCGGAACAAGAGAAAGCATGCGCACAGCACCGAAGACCCAACACAGCCAAAAATAAATAAATAAATTTATTAACAAAAAATAATGCAGTTCTGAATGAGGGAATTAAGTGATATTTTGAAGGTAGAATTCGTAACATTGTCTGTGGTCCTAGAATCCAGGTCTGAGACTATCTCTCCAAAGTTCCACGATTCGTCTCTTCCGAATGATTTGTCTACAGTGATAGTGGTTCATATGTATTGAGAAATTACTCTTCTAGGCCATATGCTAAATATCTCCTATCTATGCTCTCCTCTAACCTTTTGTATAGCCCTGTTGATTAGGTGCTATCATCAACGTATTACAAATGAGAAAATCCAGGCTTAGAGAAGTTAAGTTAATATGTCCTGTCTCACAGAGAAAAGGAGTATCAGAACTGGGCTTGGTGAAATCGCCTATCACAGAACAATACCCAGGGGAGCTGTGATTATTATGTAACTAATAATATAAGTGCAGTGAAAACACTCCAAGAAATAAGATATTCTTATATAACTTACATCTCTGCCATGGTAACACCTGCCACCTCAGCAAATAATATAGCTCTATTTATCAAAATGTCAAGTGTAGACAATGTTTATTGATTCTCCTGTTAATCCATCTGGAAAGTATACGTTAGAGGTCAGAAACTCACCAGCGTTCCCTGTGGTCTCTCGTGGCATCTTTCAGCAGATCACGTGTCCCAACAGCATGCAAAGTTTGTCAAGAAATGGGATTTTGCTCCCTGACCCTCCTGACGTCTCTTGAATTCTTTTTTTTTAATTCTCCTGATCCTATTTCTCTAACTTCTATGCCATCTTCACAATCCACTTACCCTCATCAAGGAGAGGCCGTTTGGTACCTTACCCAGTATTTCTTGCTCTTGACCTCAACTCTACTGTTGGCGCTTGTTCTCCCCTTGACTTGCTGCATTTTTGGGAACTCTCATCTGAACTGGCCCTAGAAACTCCTCCTCTCTCTGTTTGTGTATATTGTCAAGTCCCAACCCAGACGCCATGAGGGATGCAAGATGACACATATCCATGTGCCCGCAAAGACCTTGCAGTGCGGTGGGGTCATGAGCCACGTCCCTCCTGAGCCGCTAACATTGCAGAGTCAAGAGTCTTAGTGTCTCTTGACACTAAGACACAGGCTTATAAGTAAAGGTGTAAATATACACAAAACCGACTCATGTTAATTACCCTTCAGAACAAATTTGGTTATGAATAGATTAAAACATGATTGTTTATTTTAGAGCAGAAAAATCCATGTGTGTGAAACTAAAACATTTAGGTTTTTATATCACTACTGCTCCTGCTAGGAGAGAAGGCTGAAGCAGGAAAACTATGGCAGAGCAATGGAAAGGGTGATCACAGTTAATGAGTCTAGTTTCGCTTCAGTCCATTTTCAGGCTCAGCAATAAGTTTTGATTTTGGGATCTGTGTGATGTCCAGGGATGTGTAAAATAATTTTTCTTATTCTCCTACTTCTAACCAATAATCAGTATTCAAGAAGGGGAACAACTCAAATTCTTAAATCCATGATTCGGACACTTGACATTACCATGAATTCCAGGGAAATAGCTGCCCTGGGAGAATCTGCCTAACTGAGCAGAAAAGCTACAAGGCTCCTGTCTCCTCTCTGCCATAAGGTCTGCATGAAAGGTCAAGTGAACTGTCCCTGAGCCCCTTTACTTTATGCTCACCTTAGATCATGTCCCCGTATGTCCCAGTGCTCTGAGGCAAAAAGTGCACAGAGATGAAGCTAGGGAAGGAAACACAGTCTTCCCAGAGCCACTGGGATGGCCTAGGCTGTCCACACAATCACATGTCTCTTCTGGACCCTCGCACAATCTGGCCAGGATTTTTTGGTGCAGGGACCGTGCTCAGCATGCCAGCCCTGATTGTCACCAAAGACCAGGGAAAACAAAAGACTGAAAGGGAAGCACTCCAAGTGAGGGGAATCACACCCATGATGAACTTATTAGAGTTTGGCTTCATTTGCTATAAAAGGAGTTAACTCTACCGCATGCGGTTAACAGAAACTGGTGACTAACAGAATTCTTGAGCTTGTCTTAAAGCTCGTTAAACACCTCACTGCTTGTAGCCCGCCTTCGGTGAGCAAGCTCACTATAATTGTTTTGTTGCATGTCCTCCAAGCGTTGTGTTGACTAAACAATAAGATTTTACCCCAGTTCTTTTCAGGAACTTGGAGTCAGCTGTGTCTAATTCAAGCTTGAGCTGGCTAAGACTTGTTGGGAACACTGCCCCCAAACCTGGGCGTGTGCAGCTGTCCCATGAATGACCATTTCAGGTCTGAGAACCAGAATTTCCACCCTCAGACCATGCTAAGTGCCTCCACTTTTGAGCCTACATCCCACGAAGAAGCACATTACTCATATGTCTCTGCAGAACACCAATTAGCTCACCTTTCCCTACTTCCAGTCACCTCCCCCAGGCCTAAGGCCACCCAGCTTCTGTATCCCTCCAGTATCTCAGCCCCTGACTTTTGGGGAGGGGGATCTGAGACTTGTTCTCCTTTCTTCTCTCTTGGATGCCTTGTGAATAAAGCCTTTCTTTGCCGCACCTCAGTATCTCAGGTTTTCTGCTTTCTTTGCATAGGACACACGAACCTGGTTCAGTAGCAGGAGGACCCATGTTTCTTGTCTTGATGTTGATCAAAGCTCTGCTTACCTGGGAGCGGAGTGGAGCAGGGGTGGCTCTTAACTTCCCTGTTGGATTAGGCTGGGTCACTGATGTTGGTTTACATTGAAGAAGTCTGGAATTCTGTAAATGAAGATGTATAATGGCTAGTTCAGTTAGAATCTCTCCATATTACAAGTTTTAAAAATCCAAAAAGGAAGCACATACCCTCCCAGAGTCCATGCACAAACAGTGCACTGCCCTGCTCGACATCCATGTAAGAGTCAGCCCGGGAGCCCCCAGCAGAGCTGAGTGTCAGGCAGAGGCCAGAAGGAAAGGACGCCAGTGTGCTGGGTCCTGGTGGTGGTTATAGACAGACACCATAAGGGGGGATCCACACCCAGAACCTGTAGGCTGACATGAGTGGGAAATAGTGAGAAAAAGTAACATTTATTGTCAAAGCATTAGCTGTGAGAATGTCAAAAAGAAAGGGCTTGGAAACGGGTATGGGGCATGGGGCAGTCTCAGGCCAGCAGCATGATGGAGAAGCAGGTGACCTCTTTAAAGGAGATGATCTTTGGGGGTTGTGGTAGAAGCACAGAATGCTGCTAAAGATGAGACTTGTTGGGCTTCCCTGGTGGCAGAGTGATTGAGAGTCTGCCTGCCGATGCATGGGACACGGGTTCGTGCCCCGGTCTGGGAAGATCCCACATGCCGTGGAGCGGCTGGGCCCGTGAGACATGGCCGCTGAGACTGCGCGACCTGAGCCTGTGCTCCGCAAAGTGACAGGCCACAACATTGAGAGGCCTGCGTACAGAAAAAAAAAAAAAAAAAAAAAAGATGAGATTTGTGGAACCTGATATAGTAAAAGGAATCAGAAGACATATCAGGAACAAAATATTCATTTTGTGTAGCTGCACACAACCATGGCAGCCATCTAGGGCGCTCTCTAAATAAGAATCCAAGTCACCACCTACATGCTCTCACCACCTCCTCATTTATACGTGCCATGATATTTGGTGGGTGAGGCTGGGTTTAAGGTGCAGGGGTCAGTGCCAACATATCAGGCACCGAAGTGGCTAATGTAGCCTTCTGAAAAAGCCAAAAATCTCTGGTTTCTTTCCTGGATCTGTAGATGAATGATACTTCTGCATAGGGTTGATCTTAAACTTGTCTTTCAGATCTTCACTTACCCATCCATAAAGTACAGTTCACACCATCTCTCGGCCCAGCACTGACACTTTTAGTGTGACCCACCCACAAATTCTTCAGAGACTCACGGAGTTGAAATAAGAAATCCTACCTGCTCATCCACCCTCATGATTCCATTCCTGCCTTTCCCACTGCCGTGACCTGCATCACACAGGAGCAGTTCACTTGTCTTACCGAGCACACATGGGGTGGAAGTCACTTTCAGTGCATGGAAACTAGATATTTAATGGTGATTATATCAGGCATTCAATATGTCATCTCAAGCACTGGCCTACTTTATTTTTTCAAAAAGGAAGTGGAGCAAACACCAAGAGTACCCACCCCCGTTATCCCTGATTTTCTTTCATTCTCCATATTTTTTCTTTTTACAAGAATGAAATCTAAACCAAGAAGTTAAGGTAGAGTAGAGCACAGTGAAGCAACACCAAAGGACAATGTACCCTTTCCAGTGTCGCAGGTTTTCATCATCAGCCCTTGGACGAGTGTCACCACTGTCCTCTCTTAGCCAAAAAGAAGAAACGGGAGCTCTTCCTTCAATAACATGATGCCTCCTGAATGTCGTGTCCCCCGCCTGTTTGCAGGCACATTGCAGGTGTTTTGCTGGGTTAATAAGGGATTGTTCACACAGGGTGGTCTCCACTAGCTCAGCAGCATCTCAAGCACAAACCTGGGCCCCACGTGACTCATATGTGGGGCTCCATCTCAGGCCCAACAACTCAGACGCCATTTAGTTTAAAGACTAAACATAAAAATTTTTCCCACGACATACTTCCCGAGTAAACTTGTGAGCCCATACAAATGCATTCTGTCCCTTAGGTGACTCTTTCCTCCTTCCAAAGGGTGTGGCATAGAATCATTTATTCGCGGCCAGTCTGCCCCCTGTTTTCTTAGTTTCTGAAGTCTCTGCTTCTTCCCAGCACAGAGCATCCCTCTCCCCTGTCTCCATAAGAGAGCTCAGGTGTCAGCCATCAGTTCAGATCGAAAGTCCCTGCAGCAGAAGCATTGCAAGTGACCAGGCAGCCCCAGGTCACGAGCAGCTGCCACAAAGGTGGGGAGAAACCCGTGGGCTCCCTTCCCGGCTACACCTCCTATCAAACCTCGCTACCCCGAGAGTCATTATCCTGAAGCCTGACGCCTGTGCACAGCAGCTGCCTGGAAGTGAAGTGGTGTCCAGAGAGGAGCAGTGCCACATCCTGTCCCAGCAGCTCTCAGTTCTCGCTGTCACTTCCCACCGTCAGCCATGGACTCTCTTTCCAGCCTTCATATGGATCCCAGGCCCTCCTTCCGAGTGTCCTTCTGCTAAGTCCCCAGCCGCCATTGGGCCTCACCTACCACAGTGGACTTACCGTTCCCACAGAAAACAGATTCAGTCCTTTAAAACAATTTGAGTTCAAAAAAATTGTTAATGACATTTTCTTCCAGTTTTTTCCTTCTTCTTCCATCTTGTATCTGACTTTGCAAACCATTGGAGGGTTTACAACTCTCCAGGTCACTGAAAAGGGAGAATTTTCAGTTAGGTTTCAAAGAGGATCTGGGAAGGGATGGTCAGGGTTTCTGCTGGATGGTCCAGGAGACACGAGCACAGCAGTTACCCAGGGCCACTGGAGACCTCAAAGACAAGGACAGCCAATGTGCCCCTCAGCAGTGGTGGCCAGTGCTCACTCATTGGCAGCAGAGGGTCTACGGGTCTCAGTGGGGTTTCCTGATGCCCACACCCTGCTGATGAAGGATGATTTCTCTCCACGGTGATTCTCATTACCCATCAGTAAATCCAGCCAGGTCCCCTCATCCCTGAAGCCACAAACTCTCCAAGAACAGCCCTCTGTCCACCCTCTTCTCCTCTCTCAGCCAGAATGAATCTTGTCTCCTCTCCTGGGACAGGTTGGTCTGTGTCATTCTTTTCCTCTTTCCTCTTATTGCTGGACAGGTTATCACTGTGCTGCTCTTCTATCACAGTGTTCTCATTCTTATTTTCTAGGTCCTTATCTTCATTCAGTGAATTTCACCTCTTCCAAATGTAAGGGATAGCTTTTGGAAACAACTATTTCCAGTCTGGACTTAAATAGCTTACTTTTAAAATATAAAAGCGGAACATCGGACCATTCTTTCTCTTTGCATTCTTGTGATAAAAACCTAATCCTTTTTGAGGCAACATACATGTCCCTTGTTAACTAAAGAAAGGGTCATATTGAAGAAAACAATTTAAAAAATAGAGAAAATTATTTCATGATATCTCCCTATGTCTGTTAACAATATAATTTATAAAAAATCAAAGGAGTCCCCACAAAGGGTAATCTCCAAATGCAGCATTTTACTTTGGGAGAATAGGATCGAACACTCTAGAACATTTCCAGTGTGCAGCACTTTGTAAATCATGCACTAAGCCAACAATGCCAGTAAACATGGTAATTCAGAAATGAGTAATAAATAAGCCTTGCTCAGATACTGTCAGCCAGGGGGACCTTTTGGATCGTGTGATGTTTGACTCAGTTCCTATAATCCTAAGTGTTATGGAGCTAGACATTATCAACCTTCCATTTTTCATGGATGTAATACTGAAACCATGTCCCTTCCCGGGTTAACAGAAAGTAGTGACTAAGAGAAATCTTTGAGCTTGTGTTACAGAGCAACAGATAAGGGAATAGCATGTTGAAAACCTGCCTCTGCTGATTGAACTCACTTTAGTTATTTTTTCCCTGTCTTTCTTTAATTCCATACACTCCAAGCTTCATGTAACCTAGGTAATATATAACAAAACACTTTAACCACCCCTGTAGATAACGCCTCCGACTATGGGTCACTATAGTAACAGGGAGGTTTAAGTAGTTTTAAAGGAACTTCGAGTTGGTTCCTGATCAGTTCCATCTAACTAAGACTGGCTCGGACCCACCACCCCTACAACTGGGTCTTCCCAGGGGTCTGATGAATGACCATTTGATGTCAGAGGGTCTAAACCTCCAATCTCAGAACATGTTGAGTGCCTCCATTTATGAACATGCATCTCATAGAAGCCTGTGATCCAGATACACCTGGGAACAACACTGATGACCTCACCTTTCCCCCACCGCCAATCACCTTTCCCCATGCCTAAGGTCGCCCTGCTTCTTTATCCTGTAAATATCCTGAGCCCTCAGCTTCAGGGAGGTGGATCTGAGATTTCTTCTCCTCACTTGGCTGCTTCATGAATAAACCCTTCCCTGCTGCAAACTTGGCGTCTCAGTGTTTGGCTTGCTGTGCATCAGGCAAGTGAACCTGGTTCGGCAACAATATCTGTTTTAAAATTTCAGATTTAAATTTAGGTAGAATTGACATAAAATTGTAAGATATTCAAAGTGTACATCATGTTGATCTGGAATATGTATGAATGTGAAAAGATGCCCACCGCCTAGTGAATTAACACACCCGTCTCCTCACATATTTATCATTGTGTGTGTGTCAGAGAACATTTAGGTTTCACCCTCTTAGCAAATTTCAGTTACTAAAACAGCGTTATCAACCATAGTCACCGTGGTATACATTAGATCGTCAGACCGTATTCATCTTATACTTGAATGCCTGTTCCCTTTTAGCAACCCCTCCCTCTTTACCCCAACCTGGAAACCACCATTCTTTTCTCTGTTTCTATGAGTTTGGTTTCTCATGGCTATAATATCTGAGGGATGTAAGCAAATACAAAGTTGCTTTCTCAAGGTCATCCCTCCAATTGTGTGTTATCTTCCACGTTATGTAAAAAGACTCTGAACCAAAAATGGATCAGGTCATGTCTTGAGAGGACTTACAGTGTGGAAAGCATTACTTTGGGAATTCATCATGGGATTAATCAGTTACACAATTTAGAGCAACCTAATTGACATCACACAAAAATGGATTTATTTATTGTTAGAAGGTTGATGTTAAAGTAAATCCATACAACTGGTGTTTAAAACTAGTCACCAAGGGAAATTAGATATTTCCAGGGACAGATGGGATATACTTTTGTAGGATAACATGGGTTCTTCTGAGCCTGTGCTCAAAAAGACTAGCCTCCAGCCATGCGCCTTCTGGTATAAACAGCCAAAGCAGCCCATCACCATGGCAATAAACATTCCAAATACGGCAACCATGGATGAAAGAAAGTTCTGGTGACAATATTTATTTTAAAAGTATAGAACTACACAGAACTGTGATGCCAGAGCTGCGGTTTTATGTCGCCGTGTTTGCTTTTACTTATGTGACTGAGACTTAATGAGAAAACTTGTATAGAATCAATCTTTAATAAATCAGGCAGGCTTGTTTAATCTTCTCATCTCTTGATCATTAGGACAAGACCAAAGTGAAAATCCTGCACACGGTGTAGCATATAGAACACTTAATTATCAATTTATCACAGAATAAAACACTTTAAACCAGGAAGCACAGATTTGCAAGATGAAAAATAGTAGGCAGTTTTAGTCAAGGATGGTTTTGTTTTCGACTACCAAGCATTCACCATCAGTAAGTGGATGAGATTTTTATTCTGATCTCTCTGGTTAGAATATGATTCCGCCCCCAAATTTCTGGCTGTTGTGCAAGAGGTGGGCTCAACCTAAGCATGTCACTCATGCTGCTGAATGGGTAGAGATCAGCAATTTCAGAGAGCTTATGGATGGAAGCAGGGGCACAGCACTGCAATGAGAAGACAGAAGGAGTATGTATATCAATTACGTGACTTATAGGTCAACGAGGAAGAGATTTTTGATCACCCAAAATGGAATCATGAACCATCCAATTAGGAATCTCCTGATCAGGACTAATTAGGTCACCTGTCTGCAAGGGCCCTCCCATCCACTAAGGGAAAGGAACCTTGTAATTAGCAACCAGCCTGCTGCCTATTGTAACTCTCTTGCCTTTGCTCCCTTCCACATGTAAAACCTCTTGTCTTCTTTAGCTCTTGGAACTCCTTTCTGTCTGCTAGACCAGATGGTGCCAGATTCAAGAATCACTGAATGGAGCCAATAGGATGTTCAACTTTTACTCAGTTGAATTTTGTTTTTTAACACTTTGAAAAATTGTCAACTGAATTGCCAAGATATAGAGCATCAAGTTACATAAGTATCAATATGTGTAAGAAAATATCTGTAAAATAGCTACATGTTAAGGGTAAATTGATCCACTGAAGCACTTTTTCATCAATGAAGGGTCAGCATAGGTCCTGGGAAGAAACGGAGTGTGAACTTTGGTCTCGTGGGGGAATGATGACAAAGACACAGGAAGCAGAGAGAAAAGCAACCCTGTGTTGACCGCAAATTACCAGAACAGTGTCCTGCTTGAAACAAAAGGCTTTTATTTGGGGCTTCTTAGGACTGCAGCCCAGAAGACACACATCCAAGAAGCACTTGAACTGTGTTCCCGCAGACTACAAAATGGGGAAAGTGTATAAAGCAAAAAAAATTCAAGGTTACATAAATTGTTTGTCAAGAAGTAGGATTGAAGTTGACAAGAAGTAAGAGGATTGTTAAGCAAGGATTGGTTTGGGTTCAAAACCAATACATAGTTTTGAAGGAGGGTGATTTTGAAATTCCAGGGTTGCAACTGGCAGCTGCTGGCAGACATTGTTTGGAAAATGCTAGTCGTGTCCTTGAGTTTGATACAACTCCAAAAATTCAAGTTCTCACTGATGCAGGGATGTATATAAAACCACATCGACAATGGCCACTCGACTCTATATGGATGCCTGAAGCATAGTTACTCTATTTTGATTTTTAAATGGTCTTAGACATGTCATCAAGCACAAATGAGCTCTGAAACCTCCCTGTTTACAAGACAGCTAGCACCCATATACTTTCATCTTGGTCAGGTGTTCCCCTGGTGGATGACTGCCATTTCACTCTGGCCACAGCTGGAGACCAAAGTCAACACTGGAGAGAGACCTACATTGACAACATCTGAAAGAGGGAAGGAGAGGGTTACTAGGCAGGACCAAGAGTGCAGGCCAAGATGGAGAAGAATGAAGACCCAGTGAAGATAATTGTTGTAGGTATTCTTCCCTTGAGATAAATAATATCCATCTCTCTACCCAGTCCAGTCATCAGGATGCCCTTTGTAAAGTGTCTCTAATTTCACACTGGAAATATAAAAGACATAATAAGATGACACTGTATGCCTATCATGGTCAAGACACTGTGGAATTTTACAGGAAATTTCTTATTTAATCAGCAAGAAAATATTATCATGTCCATTTTACACACAAGGTCACTGAAGTTTGAGGGGGATGGGGTGTGAGGGACATGCCCTGAGTCACAGCTCCCACGAGGCAGAGCTGAGAGGCACCCCAGGTCTGTCTGTAATTATAAGCTGAGTTATCAGGTGGAGCTTGAGGTCAGTCAAAGCTCAGGTCTTTATACAAAAAAAAAAAATAAAAAACAAAAGTAAAAGTATTTATGTGAGATTTTTGAAGCAATGGCATTAGTTGAGGATTTCATTAACCAGGGCTGTAGTATTACTAAGTTATATGCTGTCCTGCTGCACAAGTGCTTTCCCCTCCGTGACTGGCGGGCGGCAGGCAGGCTGAGGCTGCGGCGGCCCCTGCCGGACCGTGGCCTGACCTCTGCTGTCCGGGGGTCTCTTGCCGTCCTCTCCACTTCTCGCCTCTTCTGCTGTGACTTCTTCCACCATCCCCCACACCCCAGGTGCTCTGTACTCCGCCCCTTCTGCCTGTCGTTTCTCTTTTTTCACTTGCTTTCCTCTTGCGGTGCCGTCGCTTCCTTTTGTTCCCATTCATGACCCAGTTTTCACATTTTCTCCCCATCTGCTTTGAACGCTCATCTTCTCCTGGGGTCTGGTCTGCTCTCGGGATCCTGGGCCTCTAGGGAACCTAACTCCACACATCTTCAAGTCGTGTTGTGTGTGACTTCCCTGGTCACAAGGAATTTTGCTCCTTCTGCCCACCCTGACAATATGGCCATGATGACCAGGTCACTGCTCATCACTGTGGCCTTGAGGTCAGGGCTCTAGACATAACTCATGTCCTCAGGGATGTTCAGTGTCAGGAAGAACTTATCTACTTCCTGATATCAGCCAAGGAACAGCAGTGGCTGTGACATGTAGGACATCCCCATGAGGCAAGGGAAGAGGCAGAGTCAAGGTGGAATGAGAGGAGACTGTCTGTGAGGAAAAGGTGACAGTGTGGCCTGGCCAGCCATCTGTCCAGGGATAGGCTGATACCCTTGTTTTCTGAAGCAAATGCAAATCAACCATCATCCCGAATTCTAACCCCCAGCAGGTAATGGTTTCAGTTCTTTGAAGTGCACCATCGCAAATAATCCAAGAGGGTCTCCCCAGCTCAAGATGCTTAACTTAATCACCCTTCACAAGTCCATTTTGCTAGGTGACTTTACATCTTCATACTGGAAATTAGGGCCTGGACAACTTGAGGGGTCATGTTTCTGCTGGCCACTCTACCCTTCTTTGTCACTTGAAAGGACATTATTTTACATAATTGAAAATTCTCCTCACAACGCTTTAGAATACAGCTAAGTACTAAAATATGAGTTAGAGATAATCAGACAACAGGGGTAATCAGCCTGGGTCATAATATTTGGATACAGAATAATGTTTTGTTAGTTTATCACCTTCAAGAAGCAAGGCGTGCACACTATATGGGTGACAGCCTGTCAGGGCAGCTTCGTGGAGGACGAGATGGAGAGGGCTGGTGGGGTCTGCACAGCCAGGGATGATCCAGGAGGGGACCCCGGGAAACACAGGCACAGGATCCAATGGACAGCTAGGCCTGCTGTGGAGTTTAGGCAGGAGAAGCCCAAGACATTGGGGTGGCGGCTGGGTGGGCAGAGTGCAGCTGTGGGTGTGGGTGTCCCTGAGATACTGACACTGCTCACTTCAGTTATTTGCGCAAGTACCCCGCCCTCTTTAACACCCAGTCTCACCCTGGTGTCCCGATCTAGAGTCCATTCAACACAAAACAAAACACAGCAGAGTATTCGGAACACAGAGTGATGTCCCGACCATTGAGGTCAAGGAGAAGCACAGAGAAAAACAAAGGACTTGAGTGAAGAATGGTGAACCCCACTTTGATTTGAGGACACGCAGGGTGGAACAAGGGCAGAGAGCAAGGAAACTCTCCTGGCAGGTGTCCATGGCCTGGAGCAGGTGTCCCCAGGTGGCCTCCACTTCTCGGCCCAGAACTCGCCCAGACCCTCCGGAGGTCACGTCGCTGCCCCTGCGGGTGGCGGACAGCGCTGGCCGCCTCCTTTCAGCAGCGTCTCAGGGCCCGCGCACGGGGTTGGGTCGGGTTCCTGGGACAGGAGTCCGGGCGCCCGAGGCTGTGGAAGGAAGGAAGGACGAGAGGGAGGGCTCCGTGCTCCGGGGCCAAAGGGCGGGCAGTTTGACTGCTTCTTCGGGCAGAGCAACAACTGGCCTCGCTCGGAGCCCCTTCAACGCCCAAGCAGCTCAGACCCAGAGGAGTCGGAGCTGTGCTGTGCTGTCCCCGCATGTCCAGGCGCAGGGGCATCAGGTTACACTGGGTGCGCAGCTGCGAGTCTGGAAGCTCAGGGACCTGCCCTTCGGAGACTCTGCGGACATTTGACATCGCCCCTCCTGGAGCTGCCGCACCAGATACCCTGCGCAGAGTGCGGCGAGGCCGGCGAAGCACGTCCGAGGCCCCGAACCCATGGCAGGTCCCCATCCCGGTAAGATGCCGCCGCATCCGGGGCGAGAGGCGCTGCTTCCCCGGCTCCTCCCACGCTCATTCCCAGAACCTGCCGACCCAGCGGCAGCCCGAGCCTTTGAGCAGGGCCTCCCGTCTAAGTCTGGGGGCGCAGGGAAGCTGCCACTTCCCGCTCCGCCTGCCTGCCGGTCTGGCGCCCAGGGAGCGGGAGGACTGCGACGCTCCGGCCCCTCCGCTGTCTGCATGCTGCGCGCGGGGCCGCTTCTGGGACACCAAGTCCACGCCGCACCCCGTGCGTTCCTTCTCTGATCCTTGTCTCTGGTGTGAATGGGCCCAGGTTTCCATCCTGGTAATAACGGTTCTATAAAAGTATTTTGTAGAAGGCGTTCTGTCCCCTGTCAAAACAAGATGGTTCATGAATCCAAATGCCAGTCATCCTTAAGCTTTGGCTGTGAGTCTCAAGAGCTGGTCACAGCCTCAACCAACTTTGGATGCACAAAGCACAAAACAGCTGCCACGCTCCGCTGACCATTAGCCGTCAGAGAAGCAGGACTCAGTGGCCGGACTCCACGTCCAGGGATGGGGCTGGAAAGACAGCTTAATGTCCTTCTGGGAGACACTGTAGGTACTGGTGAATTGATGGATGACGATCTGTACCCAGCAAGTAGCTGCTGCTCAGAATCAAAGGGGGTCCTGCACGCGGAAGAACAGGGGTCACAGGGACAGGACAGCTTTCACTCACTGCCAGTGGCTGGGAATGGCAAGATAAGGAGGCCGTGCATGGGGGGCTGGGGCATCTTGAGGGAGGACTTGATGGGGAGCCTTTGGTAATTTGGTATTTGTTTTGTTTTAATATTTTCTGGCATGTGTCAAATGCAATCAGTTTATTTTGCAATGCTGATCTCTAAAAAGTGTCGGTTCAACTGTGGCTCTATAGATCATTCCATGGCATCCTGCATCCCATGCGCCAAGTCCTACCCCAGCCTGCGCTGGTAGGACCTGCAAGTTAAGAATGGTTTTTATAATTTTAAATGTTAAGATATTAAACAATATATTGTGAGACGTGAGAATTATATGACCTTCAAATTTCAGTGTCTATAAATAAATAAAGTTTTATTGGAGCACAACTATGCTCATTCATTTACCTTTTATCTGTGGCTGCTTTCCTGCTGCAATAACAGAGTTGAGTTGATGCAACACAGGTCATGTGACAAAGCCTAAAAGATTTACTATCTGCCCTTTAGAACATTATGCCAGAACTGGGTTAGGAAAGTAGTATTTTTAAACACTACATGTAGGAGTTTTACCTAAAGAGCAGGTAAACTTAGGAAATTTTGCCATGTGAAATAAACCTTTTTTTGGTAAATATAAAACTGGTGACATTACTCTGAGTAATCTTGGTTAGAATAAACACTAAGACACAAAAGATACAAATTTTACTGCTTTGGGGAGGGAACCTGTTGCCTTCTCTCATCTAGGAAAAAAACCACAAATCCCTGTTACTGAAATAGAGCTTCCACCTGGATGAGATTCAACTATAAAAAATACCAGGTATTTTCTGAGTATCAAAACAGGGCATCAAAACCCACAAAATTATTTAGTTTGAACTTTGGTTTGGAGACATCTCTTTTGACTGTGGCAGTGTTTGCCAGAGGTCATTGAATATGTAAAATTTTTTAAAGAATAGCGGGAGGATTCAAGATGGCAGTGTGGGAAGATGCGGAGTTAGCGTCTCCCCAGCACTAAGGCGCCTGCAGGCCGCTGGTGGGGAACTCTGACCCCCAGGGAGACGGGAGGAACCCCAGAGTGAACTGGTAGGACATACGGGGACTGAAGGGGGAGGAGAAGTGTAAACCAGACAAGATGGCTGTCCCTGAGGCGAGGGAGGCCAGGAGAGGCAGGTGGGAGGGACTCTCCGGGAAGAGCAGGAGAGGTGTGGAAGGCGATCGCCTGACCCACTTGGGCCGGAGAGTTTGCTGAGCTCCTAAGCCTGATCCCCCCCCTTCCAAAGCCCCATGCAGACCGGATGGGCCCTGGGGGCATAGGAGGGAGGCCGGCTGGATCAGGAGAGGTAGGTGGGAGTGGCCCTCTCAGGCCGAAGGAGAAGAGGTGAGGAGACGAGGGCATTTGCTCTACCCATTCGAGCACTGGAAGCCTTATGGGCTGCCAGGTTAGGTCCCCTACCCTCTGAGGCCAGGGATGGCGGGCACGCGTGGGCCCCTTTTGTTACTTGAGCCTAAGCCCCACCTTCCACAACACCCAGAGCCCTTTCCAGCTCTGTGGGTCCTGAGCATTGGCGCCACCCACCGCCCAAACGTCACTATTGCTTATGTCCTGCTCTCCACAGCCAAGTCCTCCCCCTCCGACCCGTCCCTTTTTTTTTCTTTTCCTCCCTCCTCTTTTTTACTATTGTGGTACTGTTGTACCTTCCAGTTGTTGATTCATCTATATATTTATTTTTATATTATTTCTAACATATCTGTTATTTTCCTAGTCTAATATTATTTTTTACTTTGTTATAGTTCTTTTCTCCCTTTTTTTTTCTTTTTGGCTGCCCCACGTGGCTTACAGGATCTTGATTCTTGAGCCTAGTGTTGGGCAGAAACTCCTGCAGATGGAGATCCAAGTCCGAACCACTGGACTATCAGAGAACCTCAGGCCCCAGAGAATATTTTTCAGAGTGAGGTCTCACAGAGGTCCTCATCTCAGCAGCAAGACCCAGCTCTAGCCAAGAGCGTACAGGCTGCAGGGTTGGAAGGCTCAGGGATAAAATGCTGTATAACAGTATCACAATCCCAATCATAAAAAAAAACAAAAAGAAAGACATAGCAAAAAACTGTGTCACAGTTTAAGGAGGAAGGTAAAAACCTACAAGGCCAAATAAATGAAGTGAAAATAGCAACCTACGTGAAAAATAATTCACAGTAATGATAGTAAAGGTGATCCAGAATCTTAGAAATAGAACGGAAGCATGGATTGAGAAAATACAAAAAATGTTTAACAAAGATCTAGAAGAACTAAACAACAAACAAACAGAGATGAGCAACACAATAACTGAAATAAAAAAGACACTAGAAGGAATCAATAACAGAATAACAGAGGCAGTAGAAAGAATAAGTGAGGTGTAAGACAAAAAGTTGGAAATAACTGCTGAGGAGAAGAAGATAGACAAAAGAATGAAAAGAATTGAAGACAATCTCAGAGACCTCTGCGACATCATTAATGCACCAACATTTGAATAATAGGGGTCCCAGAAGAAGAAGAGAAAAAGAAAGTGTCTGAGAAAATATTTGAAAACATTATAGCGGAAAACTTCCCTAACATGGCAAAGGAAATAGTCACTCAAGTTCAGGAAGCACAGAGAGTTCCATATAGGATAAACCCAAGGAAAAACACACCAAGACACATATTAATCAAACTAACAAAAATTAAATTCAAAGCAAAAATATTAAAAGAAGCAAAGGAAAAACAAAAGTAACATACAAAGGAATCACCATAAGGTTATCAGCTGATTTTTCAGTGGAAACTCGGCAGGCCAGAAGGGAGTAGCAAGTTATACTTCAAGTGATGAAAGAGAACAACCTATAACCAAGATTACTCTGCCCAGCAAAGATGTCATTCAGATTCGATGGAGAAGTGAAAAATTTTTCACACAAATAAAAGCTAACGGAATTCAGCACCATAAAACCAGCTTTACAACAAATGCTAAAGAAACTCCTCTAAGTGAGAAACACAAAAGAAGAAAAGAACCCACAAAAGCAAACCCAAAACAATTAAGAAAATTGTAATAGGAACATACATATCAATAATAACTTTGAATGTAAATCAATTAAATGCCCCAAGCAAAAAGCACAGACTGGCTGAATGGATATAAAAACAAGACCCATATATATGCTGTCTACAAGAGATCCACTTCAGACCTAGGGACACATACAGACTGAAAGTGAAGGGATGGAATAAGGTGTTCCATGCAAATATAAATCTAAAGAAACCTGGAGTAGCAATACTTGTATTAGATAAAGTAGACTTTAAAATAAAGAGTATTACAAGAGATAAGGTGTGGCACCATATAATGATCAAAGGATCAATCCAAGAAGAAGATGTAACAATTATAAATGTTTATGCACCCAACATAGGAGCACCTCAATACATAAAGCAAATGCTAACAACCATGAAAGGAGAAATCAACAATAACACAATAATAGTAGGGAACTGTGACACCCCACTTACACCAATGAAGAGATCATCCAAACAGGAGATAAATTAGGAAACACAATCTCTAAATGGCACAATAAAGCAGATAGACCTAATTGATATTTGTAGAACATGACACACAAAAGTGGCAGAATACACTTTCTTCTCAAGTGAACACAGAACATTCTCCAGTATACACCACATCTTGGGTCACAAATCAAGCCTCGGAAAATTTACAAAAATTGAAATCATATCAAGCATCTTTTCTGACCACAACGCTATGAGATTGGAATTCAATTACAAGAAAAAACTGTAAGAAACACACATACATGGAGGTTAAACAGTGCACTACTAAATAACCAAGATATCACTGAAGACATCCAACAAGAAATTAAAAAACACATAGAAACAAATTACAATGAAAACACGCTGACCCAAAACCTATGGGATGCAGCAAAATCAGTTCTAAGAGGGAAATTTATACCCATTCAATCTCACCTCAAAAACAAGAAAAATCTCCAATAAACAAGTTAACCGTACACATAAAACAACTAGAGAAAAAAGAACAAAAAACCCAAAGTTAGTAGAAGGAAAGAAATGATAAATATCAGAGCAGAAATAAATGAAATACAAATGAAGAAAACAATAGCAACAATCAATAAAACTAATAGCTGGTTCCTTGAGAAGATAAACAAAATTGATAAACCCTTAGCCAGACTCATCAAGAAAAAAAGGGAGAGGATGCAAATCAATAAAATTAGAAATGAAAAAGTAGAACTCACAACTGACACTGCAGAAATACAAAGGATTATAAGAGATTACTACAAACAACTATATGGCAATAACATGAAAAACCATGAAGAAATGGACAAATTCCTGGAAAGGTACAATTTTCCAAGACTGAACCAGGAAGAATTAGAAAATATAAACAGATGTATCGCAAGTAATGAAATTGAAATCATAATTTAAAATCTTCCAACAAGCAAAAGTGCAGGACCAGCTGGCTTCACAGGGGAATTCTCTCAAATTCTATTCTATTCTATTCTACCGAATACTATTTAGAGGAGAGCTAACAACGATCTTTCTCAAACTCTTCCAAAAATTTGCAGAGGGAAAAACACTCCCAAATTCACTGTATGAAGCCACCATCACCCTGATACCAAACAAAACCAGAAAAAGATATCACAAAGAAAGAAAACTACAGGGCAATATCACTGATGAACATAGATGCAAAAATCCTCAACAAAATACTAGCATACAGAATCCAACAGCATGTTAAAAGGATCAGACACCATGATCAATTGAGATTGGTCCCAGGGATTCTTCAATATACGCAAATAAAACAATCTGATACACCACATTAAGAAATTAAGGAATAAAAACCATACAATCATCTCAATCGATGCAGAAAAAGCTTTTGAAAAAATTCAACACTGATTTATGATAAAAACTCTCCAGGAAATGAGCATAGATGAAAGCTACCTCACCATAATAAAGGCCATATGTGGCAAACCCACCACAAACCTCATACTCAATGGTGAAATACTGAAAGCATTTCCACCAGGATCAGGAAAAAGACAAGGATGTCCACTCTCACCACTCTTATTCAACATAGTTTTGGGAGTCCTAACTACGGCAATGAGAGAAGAAAAAGAAATAAAATGAATCCAAATTGGAAAAGAAGTAAAAATTTCACTATTTGCCTATAACATGATACTACACATAGAAAATCCTAAAGATGTCACCAGAAAACTATTAGAACTAATCATTGTATTTGGTATGGTTGCAGGATACAAAATTAATGCACAGAAATCTCTGGCAATCTTATACGCCAACAACAAAAAATCAGAAAGAAAAATTAAGGAAACACTCCCATTTACCATTGCAACAAAAAGAATAAAATACCTAGGAATAAACCTGCCTAAGAAGGTGAAAGACTTGTACTCAGAAAACTATAAAACACTGATGAAAAAATCAAAGGTGAAATAAACAGATGGAGAAATATACCATATTCTTGGATTGGAAGAATCAATACTGTGAAAATAACTATACTACCCAAAGCAATGTACAGATTCAATGCAATCCCTATCAAAGTACCAATGGCATTCTTCACAGAATTAGAACAAAAAAAATTGCAATTCGTATAGAAAGAAAAAAGACCCCGAATAGCCAAAGCAATCTTGAGAAAGAAAAACAGAGCTGGAGGAATCATGCTCCCTGACCTCAAACTATACCACAAAGCTACAATAATCAAGACAGTATGGTATTTGCACAAAAACAGAAATATAGATCCATGGTACAGGATGGTACAGATACCCACAAACATATGGGCACCTAATTTATGACAAAGGAGGCAAGAACATACAATGAGGAAAAGACAGCCTCTTCAATAATTGGTGCTGGGGAAACTAGATAGGCAAATGTAAAAGAATGAAATTAGAATACTCCCTAACAACATACACAAAAATAAACTCCAAATGGTTTAAAGACTTAAAAATGTAAGACCAGACACTATAAAACACTTAGAGGAAAATATAGGAAAAACACTCTTTGACATAAACCACAGCAACATCTTTTTTGACCCACCTACTAGAGTAACATAAATAAAAACAAAAATAAACAAATCAGATTTAATTAGACTTAAAACTTTTGCACAGCAAACGAAACCATAAACAAGACAAAAAGACAATCCGCAGAATGGGAGAAAATATTTGCAAATGAAGCAACAGACAAAGGGTTAGCCTCCAAAATATACAAACAGCTCATGGAGCTCAATATCAAAAAAGCAAACAATGCAATTAAAAAATGGGCAGAAGACCTAAATAGACATTTCACCAAGGAAGACATACAGATGGCCAAGAGGCAAATGAAAAGATGTTCAACATCACGAATTATTAGAGAAATGCAAATCAAAACTACAATGAGGTATCACCTCATGCCAATCAGAATGGCCATTATCAAAAAAGCTAGAAACAATAAATTCTGGAAAGGGTGTGGTGAAAAGGGAACCCTCCCACACTGTTGGTGGGAATGTAAATTGATACAACCACTATGGAAAACAGTATGGAGGTTCCTTGAAAAAATAAAAAGAGAACTACCATATGACCCAGCAATCCCACTACTGGACATATACCCTGAGAAAACCATAATTCAAAAAGAGACATGAAAAAAAAAAAGAGAGAGACATGCACCACAATGTTCATTGCAACGATATTTACAATAGCCAGGACATGGAAGCAATCTAAATGTCCATCGACAGATGAACGGATAAGGAAGATGTGGCACATATATACAATGGAATATTATTCAGCCATAAAAAGAAACAAAATTGAGTTATTTGTAGTGAGGTGGATGGACATAGTCTGTCATACAGACTGAAGTAAGTCAGAGAGAGGAAAAAAAATACAGTATGCTAACACATATATATGGAATCTAAAAAAACAAAAAAGGTACTGATGAACATAGTTGCAGGGCATGAATAAATAGGTAGATATAGAGAATGGACTTGATGACACAGGGTGGGGGGCAAAGTGAACGTAGCATCAACGTATTTACACTACCGAATGTAAAACAGTTGGCTGGTGGGATGCAGCAGCACAGAACACGGAGATGGCTAGATGCTTTGTGATGACCTAGAGGGGTGGGATAGGGAGGATGGGAGGGAGCCTCGAGAGGGAGGGGAAATGGGGATATGTGTATGCATATGGCTGACTCGCTTTGTTGTGCAACAGAAACTAACACAGTATTGCAAAGTAAGTATACTCTAATAAAGATGTATTTTTTTAAAAAAGATATGACTTTAAGAGTGATCACAGATTTAATTTTCCAGGTATACTGAAAAAAACCTGAGTAGTGAAATTGCACTAAGGATGACAATAGCAACCAACTTCATTTTTATTTTATCTGCACATTGCACAAGAACTCTTAACCCTGTACATCACTGCTTTTTAGAAGACAAATTTCTTTCATTATAGGATCCTTTTTTTAAAATAAATAAATTTATTTATATTTTTTAGAAAAGAATACTTTATTGATAGAAAACTATCAGGAGTTAATGAGTTCTAATTTACACTTGGGAGTAAAGCAAACTCTAAAAATGGTCACATTGATGAAATAATGAATACATAATTTAATATGCTACTGAAAACTTAAGAAAAATAACCAAAGTCTAGGACTACATAATTTTCGGTTATTAAATACAAAAGCATTTTCATGCAACTTCCAGAGATTGTTGCATGTCGTATAACATTTCTTTCTTAAAAGTGCATTCTTGCATAATAATTACACAAACAAAATACATTTTGTTTTTTATTATGTATTTATCAATACATTTCATTTCAAATTTATCAATAATGTATATAGCTTATAGCACATTTCAGGAAATGTCTATATGACAATACTGTGTTATTTGGGGTGTTTTGGATTCTCTAAAATTAAGCTAAGAGAAAATTAGGAGCCCAAAATAATGATTTAAATAGAGATCCTCTTGTACAGTATTCTTGAAAATGGTGGCCCATGGATGTTCAAATAAAATGGCAGATAAATGAATTTTAAGGCACATGTGCAGCAGATTTTCTATTCTAATAAAAGCCATTATTGATTTTCAAAACTTTATTTTCGAATCCAAACAATTAATTTTAAAAAATACTTATTTCATGATCCAGTAAACAGGAAACCTGGCTCTTAGGAAAAGAAATCTAGCTTTACTCTTTCTAAATCTTGCAGTGCAACTTTACAGAAGTCCAGAATTTTAGACAGTATTTTTAATAACCCAGCCTTTCTGAAAATATACAGCCTAATCAAGGATCCAGAACTGACAATGTTTTAAATGTCAACTTTACTTTGTAAAGTGCCAACTTTTCTTTGTAAATTAGTAGCAAAATTTTGGAATTATACAATGGGTAAACCCTTATTTACATTTAGTTTTTAATATCAGTAGTTTTATTTTGCAGGGTAATTTAATTTACTGTATTAGGAAGAAGAAGTCTATGAAAGTAAGGCCATAGTGTTATTTATCTTTCAATCCTCATACCAGTTCAAATTCTGAAATATTGGAGGTTCTCAGAAAATAGTTGTTAATAAATGAAAATTTGATTAAGGAATGAATAAGGTGATTTAGATGATCTTTCTCCTGAATGACACATTTATGTGGTTGATTCCAGAGTCATATTTTCCCGTAGGATCACATGGATGCTATAGTCTCTCCTTTGTGTGTGTATGCCTTAATTTTTATTTTTAGCACCAGTGGAAGTCCTACAACTTGCTATTTCCATTGAACAGTCCATCATCAACATCTTTCCAAGTCAACATCTTTACACCTATAGATTTACTTCATTTAAAAATATCAAAAACTAAATACAAATTAATAATATTGCATTGTGTAGACATACTAGAATTTCCTTACCTGATCCCTCTTAATGGCTATGTTTACTGAATGTTCCGTTTTTATATTAAATATTTCTGATATCAGTAATCTTATTACACATGTATTTGCACAAATGTTGCTCACACACCGGTTTCTTATCATTGGACTTTTCTTGTGGAATATGTAAAGATGAATTTGTGGTCAAGTTTATCATTCATTTCTTGGATGATTTTTGCACTTTTAAAAAACATGCAAAAAAAATGCTTTACAAGGACTCCATTTTGAAACCACAGAATAAAAATCATTCATACATGTTTTCTACGTGTACTTTCATGGCTTCAGTTTTAGAGTCCACGCAGCCCAAGTCCCCGCAAAATCCCTAAGTGCTCCCAGGAGCAGGGACCCGCCCGAGCGCTGTGGGCCGCTAGTACGCCCGCCCGGCCGGGAATCGCGTGGGGAGCGCTTCTCCGCGGCAGCCTCCCGGCGACCTCTTCCCAGTCCCCCGCCCTCTTCTTCTGTGGCCGGGGTCGCTTCCCGCCGTACTGATACAGGAGCTAGCGCCGAGACGGACGCCGCGGGACGAACTCGGGCGTTTGGGCGGCCCGCGCTGTACCCTCGCCGGCCGGCAATCGGGATCCATGCCTCAGACTTTCCCGCCGCTTGTCGGACGCCAAGTGGAGGCCGCTTTGAGACCATCCCTTCCATCCGGAGCTTCAGTGCCCATTGTGAGGACTGGGACTCAGCCGCCGTGCCCGAGGCAGAGTTCCGGGAGACCGGCGACGCTGGCGGCGACTGTTCCGGTGGCGCCGGGACGTGGGCGGTTCATGCTGTCGCCGGAGATTGGTCGAGCAGGTCTATAGCTTCTGAGGCTGGCGCTGAGCTCTGGGAAGGTTTGGTTATACTGGATGGGTCGACCAGCACGCCGTGGTTCCCCTCGGGTAACGGGGACCACGGGGTTGTTTTGTGTGACCAGGAGAGTGTGTCCGTGCCTGGCGTCCTCCTCCGTGTGTCCCGTTGGTCGTACATTCTCATATTTTCCAACTCGCCTGGAGGTTGGGAGCAACACGGATGTATGCAGACATCACCAACCGTAACCGTAACCGTAACCGTAACCGTAACCCTAACCCTAACCCTAACCTTAACCCTAACCCTTACCCTCCCTTTTTGACCTTCAATGAGCCTTTCTGCATGTGTGTATTTGGGAAGGTCTCCTTGACTTCGAGAATGAGGAATATGTGCTCTTTTATCTCTTATCTGGGCAGGGCCCAGCCTCCTCTCTCACTCCTGATATTTTGGAGTATCTGTCCACAGGGGAGAAACTCCAGCTGTTCATCCTGGGACCCAGCTATCTCCTGCTTCATAGGGATGATGCAGGGGTTTAGACCACAGACTTCAATCCTGAAATCTGTTACATTGGAAGTGGCAGTTCCAGGACTCTGGAGAGCTACTCTGTTGGACCTCCAATGGCAGACACTGGCCACTTTCATACAGTGCTTCACCACCCAGGCCCTCTCCTGGGCCATCATGCCCAGGTCCCTGAGGCAGGTGGTGATGACGCACTTGGCCACACTGTTGAAATGGGTGACAGTGGCATGGATGGTTGGTGCCATGTGCTCATTTCCAAATGTGTTTTCTGGGACCAGATGGAGCCCAGGCACTGAGCGGGAGCCACCTTCTTGAACACGGCCTGGGGAGCAGGGGGAACGTCATATGGGTCTGACACACCCCGTCTTTGCATGCCCGGCAGGGGCATCACTGACAGTGGGAGCTCAGAAGTGGAGGATATAGCCAAGCCTGCCCATCTCCACTAACTGCCAGCTCCACAAGGCAGCTCAATTCTGGCCAACCCAAGGGAGCATCTTCCACCCACCCCGGTCACCCTTCTGCTCTAATTCCTTGTTCAAATGCACATTCCTCTGTGCAGCTGCAACCAGAGGCTTTGTCTGTTTCTGTCCCTTGAGGTTAAGTGCACTTCAGATGTGTAATAGGTGCTGAGGCTGCTGAGTCTCTGGGCAGATTGTGGGGTGACCCGGGTATCTGGCTGCACACAGTGAGCTCTCCTCCCCCAAACAATGGACCAGGCTCTGCCTGTTCTACCTCTTTTAATCTGCACAGCCACTGTGTGGGAAGTCCTCTCATTGTCCATCTCTACTGATCTCAGGTGGAAAGTGAATTTGCCCAGGTTACGTGGTTGATAAGTGATGGAGCTGGGGATGTGCACCCTGATCATAGGAGTCCAGGCCATGGAAAGGCAGGTGTGGGGCCTCAGGCCCACCATGAGCGCCCACCTACTCCACACGCCCATCAGAGCCAATGGTCCTGGTGCAGCTGTCTCTAACACTGCGTTGACCCTTCTTCTGACCCTTCAGCAAGCAAGAACCTTGGAGCTGGCACTAGAGCAGGATAAAGAGAAAGGTTCACCCACGTAACTGACTCCCTGTGCCTTCCCCCAAACAGAAACATCTACGTCTTTAAAAGGAATACCCAGTCCCTAAACCCTAAGGCAGAGAATCTTCCCTGCCTGCAGTCCCTCTTACCCTCTGGCTTTGCCTCAGTGGACTCTAAAATCTCCTTCTGGACCAGGAAAATGGGGCATGGTGTTTCATGTCTGAGGCAGGCAAACTGACCTGCATGTAGGCCAACTTTAGCCTAAAAAAGGGGCAGAGCAGGGGCTGCCAGGTAAGCTGCAGGTACTAACACAACCAGGTGCCTAAGATGAGAGACAGCGTGGGGGGAGTCACGTGTATAACAGAGCTGGATGCCTGGCCTCACTCAATGCTGTGCACCCGAAGCACCCTCCTTTGGCTCTTGGACCCAGATGATGGTCTCAGCCCACTTCCAACCCCACTGTGGTTATCCTTGTACTGGAAGGCCTGAGCCCGACAGAGATTGTGTGAGTCTGGTCTTCTTACTGACACTCCTCTCCAAGGTCATGAGCACAGCATACTCCATCCTCCATGCACATGAGCATAGAACTGAGCTTGAGACAGCTTTGTGAACATGTTGCTCACCTCACCTCCTCTTCTGGTCCCCAGTTATGGGTGCCAGAGGAGGTAGATGTAGGGAGGGCAGGTGGAGTGAGACGGGGCTATGGAGGGGATGAGTCTCTCAGGGACTAACTCAACCCCTCTGATTCCAGGGAGACTGGGACCCTATCCACAGATTTCTGACTCATTTGCTTCTTCAGGGGAAGCCCCAAGACATAAGCATTCCTATGGGAACTGAAAGGTGTGTGAGCTCCAGTGTTCTGCCTGTCCTTGCCCAGCACAGCCTCCAGAACCCCACTCTGTGCTGAGGCCTAGCACAGTGGTATTTGGGTCGACAGAGGAGCCTGTGAGCCCAAGACCACTCAGAGTTTTAGTTGGTCCTGTGGTTCATATTTGTGTTGTAATATGGGAGGAGCACCCATATCCAGAGGCAGCCATGGGGGCATCACTTCTCATGCACTCTGGACATGACTACTTAAGATGTCTAGAGAGATGATCTGAAACTCAGTTTATAATTTAGCCCCAGGGATTGTGTCTGTTTTATTCTTCAAATTTAGTGTCTAGGAAAATGCCTGCATGTACTGGGTACTTAATCTATATTGCTGAATGAGTGAAAGCCAACCAGAACCATCCCAGGTATCTGGGTGGACCTTGAGCTCCTCTGCCTGCTCCCAGAAATTCCTAATCTGTCCACACCAAGGACTAGGTCCAGAACCAGATGGTTGCAAACACAAAACTTTGCAAATAGGAAATCAGGGTGATTTTCATGTGCTTTTCCAAACTCACAAAGACCACAGGCCGGTGCTGGATGAGGCAGAGAGTTTCTTCACTGGGGAGAGAGAAATATATATGTGAAGACACACAGCATGGCCAGCAGCCTTCTCTTCAGAGCCAGCCACCAGGCAAGCATCTACCATGACTTGCTACAGTAACACTAGGAGGTTCATACTTTTATCCACCTACTTGTGAGAAGAGCAAAGTGAAGCTCAGAGAGGTGCGGTGACATTCCAAAGACACACAGATAAAGGTGTGGCACTCCCCACCATGCTGTGGCTGGCGCAGCCCTCGCCTATGAAACTGATCATGCAGGACCTGCTGGGCAGTAGTGAAGGCCTGATTGGAACACAGGAACAGCGTGGTGTAGGTGATGTTTCTACCTGGGAAAGCTGGTACCAGGGACTCTCCGTGATTCTTCCTTGTGCCTGTTTTGAGGGACAGCATTATTCAGGCATCATCTGGGGACAGGGTTGTCTCTTTTCACACCGTGTAGACAAGGAAGGACATATACACAATGGCAACACCATAAATCACCAGTAGGATCAGGATGTGGAGTACAGACCAGAAACTAGTAGCATAGCAGGAACTGGTGCAAGAGGAGGACCTGAGTGCCCACCCCGAAAAAGGTTCTATGTTTAAAAGTACAATTTAAGTGGAAGGGGGTAATAGACCGTTGACCCCTTCAAGGCATTCTCTTCTCTGTGGAACGCCAGCACCTCCCGGTTTTAAGTGCATCATCCTAGTTAGTCATCAGTAAACACCACTGTAGACATGAGAAAATAGACGGTTAGGAATTACAAACAAGTACTCAAGATCATGCAGGTCAAACAGGGAACTGCCCAAAGCACGGGCTTCATGACATTCTCTCTAAGCTGCCTGAGGCTTGGTCTGCTCTTCATGTGGAGCAGAAGGCCCTGGAAAACCACATTCCTCAGAGGACCCCAGGCACTTGCCAGATTCATGTTTGGGTTCTAGGCCAACCCTGATCACCTGTAAGTCTTGGGTTTTGAGACTCTTCTGCACCTGTTCTCACTGAAGACCAGAATTTGATGTTGTTGGTGGCCTGCCCCTTGCCTAGAAACGTGGAGAGTTGAACCCATTGACCAGCTCCTCAAAGATCTCTGGGTGGAACTCTGCAAAGACACTGTCTGGTAGCTGGGCCAGGAGTGATCAGGAGCCTATCTGAACATTGCCACAGGGAGAGTCCCCATGAGAATTTCTATTCCTCAGTTCAGGAACAGAGAGGCGTCTGTCAAATCCCCCAGCCAGGGGGGAAAGCAGATGAAAGCTCTAGGGATCAGGTTTAACATGTGCGCAGATGACCTTGGTCTCCAGCGTTCACCTCTCATCCTGCCAGCAACGAACTGGGGTTTGGGCATGAGAGAACCCCCCCAGGCTGCCGACACTTGACAACACGCTCCTGTCCTGGAAGGCCGTACCCCTCATTCCCTGGCCCCGCCACCCCCTTCACACACAAACAATGCTGGGATGCCCTGTTTTACCTTTCAGTGCCTCCTGCCAAATGGCCAGAGGTATCAGTGATGAGGGATGAGCAATGTCCACAGCGTCCGAAAAGTCCCTCAGCCCAGAGGCGCTGAAAAGTGGGGAACAACAGGAGAATAGATTGTTCTCTTGAGAGTCTCCAGTCGTGTGAGCTCTTGGGGGGCTCTTCCTATAATGTGGGTGTCTCGTTACCAGTGTTTAAGTTTTGTTGGGGCCTCTCACCAAGGAAGTGAGGTCACTTATTCAAGATTTTATTACCTGGGGTCCTCCCTTCCATCAAATCTACCCAAATCTGCTTCTAGGCTGTTAACTGCCCCCCCACACACAATGTCATCCTCTTTTTTGTACACGATGAGGTGACACAGCCCTGGCCACAGCTGTCTGGAAATGTAACTAGGGTCCTAAATTTCAGGAGATAGAACTGAAATCAGTCCCTTTTCTCACCAGTTCTGTGTCCTGGAAAACACCCTGCTCCTCTCAGCTGTTCCTCAGTCTTCCAACCTGCACAGTGGAGATCGGGCTAGAATGTCCTTTCTAGGAGCATCACCATGTGCATTGAGATAATATCTATAACAGCTGTGGCTAGTGTCACGTGTGTCTAAGGCACAAAGGAGAGACTGGAAAATTACAAGAAGGGGTGGGACACAGCATAAAATAACTCAAAAGACATCTGAGTCTCAGGAAGGTGATATTGGAACTGTCACTTCCCCTTTTGGCCTCATTTTTAGGTCAGCAGCATGAGGGGGTTGAAATTAATGGAAATTCACACATTGTCACCCTTTGGAGTAAAACTGTTCAGTTGTTTCCTGTTATAATTTGAATGAGACTCAAGTGACTCAAATTGGCCTGTGTGGTGGGCAGCCTCCACATGGCACCCAGTGACACCACCTTTCCTATACATATCCCTGTGTAACTACTAAGTGGTTAGCAAATACCCCAATCAGTAGATTTTAGCCGAAGTGATGGAATGTCATGTGTACGCTTTAATTTCAAAAATCTCTCACCTTGATTTTATTCCCTCTCTAATTTTCCACTTCTCTCTCTCTTATCCCTGAATTGAGGAATCAAGCACAGATGTTTTGAGCTGTCATATAAAGAGCCCCACAAAGGAGAGAATCGAGGCATTGCCCAAGTCAACACACAGAAAGAAACTCAAACTCCAAATCCAACCTACATCCTGAACACTGTGAGTAAATTTGGGACCAAATCCTCTGTCACTTGAGTCTCAGTTGAGGCTGCAGCCCCAGCCTGTGAGACACCTTGATGCAGAGGAGTCCATTAAGCTCTGCCCGTATTTCTTACCCACAAAAATTGCGAGCTGTTAAATGTATGTAATTTTAAGATGCAAGGTTTGGGGTAAATGTTGTTAGAAAGAAACAGATACCCAACAGTATAGCAGACCCCAGGATATGGCCCTGACTTCCTGACTCCCCCTAACCCCCGCAGTTTTTTCTCCAGTTCTACTCATCACTTTCTAGCATCTCTGGTCCACTCACCTCTGCCCACAGGTGTCTGCAGCAGTGGTGACTTCTCCCTGACATGCTGCTCCCAGATGTGTGAGGGTTGGTTCGCTGTTGTCATTCTGGTCCCCATAACTGTCACTCCAGGGAGGCCTCTGAGACCCTCCTGCCCAGGCACTCCCCAAACCTCCCTCAGAGCACAGTCTTCATTTCCAGTCTCACACTTGCTCTTTTCTTTCATATGTCTTGCTCCTGTAATTTTGGCCATCTCTGCTCCAGGCTGTGAGCTCCTGGAAACTAGGGAACTCTTGGTCATTTTGTGCCCCACACAAGGGCACCTGGCAGAGAAGGAGAGTGCAAGGTACATAGTTGCTGAAGGAATATGTGTGACTATCTTGGCGCCCTCCTCATTTTTAACCAGCTGGACTGTGGAGGTGAATACTACTGACAAGAGTTTAAAGTTGTATGTGTAACAGGGGGAACCACAAAGCCCTCTATGTGGCCCTCAGTGGGCATCAGTGATGCAAAAGCCTGTCCAGAACTACAACTGTGGTCCTGGGCCTGCACACCCCTCAAAAACTGGTACCTTTATTTGGGTGTCCTCAACACAGAAGCTCTTCAGAGTCACAGGGGCATAGAGTAGAACATACAGGCTCCAGGGCAGTGCAGTGAAAGTGGCCCCAGAAGCTTCCTTTTCCTCACCGTTTTGTCCATCAGTGTGGTGTCTCTTTGCTCGTGAGGGACGACCTCAGCCAAAACAATATCTCCACATTCAAATGAGGACCACGAGGCCCCAACTAAGACTGGTCTTCTTCCTAGAACCCTGGCTCCGGGTCTGAGGCTCTGCCCCCTTGTGCTCACAAGGCCTCGTTTCCCCAGCTAATCCCTCCTCTGCAGGGCCTCCGTGAAGTGGAAAGCATTTTGCCAAACTCTCAGAACACAGTGGTCAGTGGTGGAGAACCAAGTTTCTCAGCAGTCTTTCCAGCATGCAGAACACTTGCAATCCTCCACGGCAAGCACACAATTTGTAGAGAAAGAAAGCCCTTCTCCCCTGCAGCACTGTCTGCACTGGGGAATGGGGTGTGTGCTCAGCCTGGGTCTAGAAGATCAGAATGGTGGACTGTAAGACCCCAGGCCCTGTCCGCTGGAGAACACGAGGGAGATGGCCCACGCCCAGGCAGGACTATGGGAACTTGGAGAATCCCCCTCATTCTTTCGACCTCTGGACACACTGCCAGAGGGGTGGACGCCCCTGATCCATGGCAGAGCTCTCTCCAACATTTTCTTGCTCTCCTCAACACTTACATATTGTTTTCTATTCCTTAACCACCCTCGCATCATCCCCAGCTGTTAACCCTATTTCTATTTGTACATACATGTGTCTGCATGGAGATGCGGAGAGAGTAATGGCCCAAACTGAGCCGAGTTGGCAGGAATTCACCAGGATCTTAAGGGTTCTTATTTCAAAACCAAACATGATGGGAGGGACTGAGTACTGGCTTAGGGAGCTGGATTCCTCATTTTTATTCCGGCCTCTGCTCACATATGGTGTCCTAGACAAGTCCCTGCTTCTTTCTGGGCTTCAGTTTTCAAATTATATAAAGAGGGCTTCGATGCAGAGTTGCATAGGCACGTGCACAGCCAGAAAGGTTCTCAGGCTCCAGCAACAGTAGATGGGTTGTTGGCGTGAGTGAGCTCAGGCAGGCACAGGTACACAGGCCTCCTAACATGGGCAGATGTAGGCGGACATGTAACAGGAGCGACCAGGATACCTGTCTATGTCCTAGCACAAGCAAGAGACAGGGCACCTGTACCCCACCTCCCTGCACCAGCATGAACACTGGAAGAAGGGCTCTCCTCAAAGGTGAGCTCTGTCTGATGCCCCCACCTGCTGTGTCTAAAAGGTCCACATTCTCTGGAGCCCTAAGGACGAAGATCATTCACAGTGGAGTGATTCCCAGCAAGTAAATTGGGGATGGAAGTGATATTTTCTTTGTAGAGGCGCAGGCCCTGGAAACACGCTCCCCGATTTGCCATACATTTTCCCTTTACAACTGAGTGGAATAAACCCAAGGAACATGCCCGTAGTTGAGAGCACATGTTGTTGTTTGACAATCCACAAATCGAAGGTTGCTGGGTCCCTGAATCTCTTATTGGAAGAAAATCAACAAGCAGAATCATTTGCTATTTCAAAGCCTTTGTTGAGCTGTTATATGATGTGAGTGTAAGTTTATGAAAGGTTCAAACAACTGATATTTTCATGTATATCTGTTAGCAGCTAACTTTAAAGTCTGTAACAAAAGTATGTTCTGAAGAAATTTTTTCAAAAAAAATTACATTCCAAAGTCTGAAAACAGAAAATCCCACATGAAGTTCTGAAAGGATGTTTTAGAATGTAATTCATGAGTTTGCTTATTTAAGAAACTGATTATGAATTTTGTAAATAATTTTGGATATTAGAAATGTGTATCTTAAATACATTATCATTTTGTTTTCTGATATTTTATATTTAACGTATTTTACATTACCTTCTTGTGCATAAAAATATAATTGAATAAAGGTGGTCATAAGCAGAATGTTTTTTCTTGTTTCCTTATTTTTTGAGGATTTGCTAAATGAGGGAAAACACAGTTTGATTCCCTCCCTGACAAGCTCCAAGGTATGTCAGCTGTATTCCACTGCTTCAGATAGCTAACGGTTTCTTGGAATTAACTGTGGACTCCTATTCTCAAATGAGGAAAAGTCCATAGATTTTCTACTCATCTTCTGTTTCAGTTATTTGTGATTGTGATCAACCCTGTATATTACTATAGAGAATTTTATTCCAAGCAGAGCAGCTGTCCTCTGTGTCTAACAGGTTGAAGATCCAGTGGAGAATCTGATGGTGGAAATTGGTGGCTCTTTTCTAGGGACCTGAAATTGATACTGTCATTGTGGCATAGAATAGAGGTTATTATCATTTTGGGGGGATGACCTAAAAACCAGATGACATGGCTCCAAAGAGTGGGGCACATCCCAGGCAAGAGAGCGGACATGGCTGGAACAGAGCATCACCAGTGCCATCAGCAGAGAGGCTGGGGCACTGAGATTTTGAGTAACTTAGCATCCTGGCTGGGAGGGGGCACATGTTCTCCAGTGAGTTCGAGCATCCTACACTTCCCCCAAGGGCCTGCAGGGGGGGCACGAAGCCATTATGTCACAGGCGATGGGGCGCATGCGCAACTGCACCCGGACTTGATGGGCGGTCTTCCCTGAGGACGGAGTGGAGGCGCCAGGGCGGTTGCGGGCCTGCGCGTGGGGCTGGCTGGTCTGCGGGAGGAAGACGTTCCCCACCCGCGCCCCGGCCGGTGCAATGGGGCTGTGCCCGCTCCTCGAGGTTCCGCGTCTTCCTTTCCGGCCGTCCCGCGCGGTGTATCCCCACCTTCTCAGGTAACGTTCGATGTCGCTTGTTGTCCCTCGGATCCGGTCTCCGAGGGGCCGGCGGCGTGGAGGCTGTTCCCGGCGGGGCGTCTGTTCCAGACGCAGGGCGGTTGGCGGGAGGAGCCACGCCCGAGGCGGAGCGCGGGAATTGCGTGTCCTCGCGGGCGGCGCGGCTGAGCCCCGGACCCTCGGGCCGCGGGGAAGGAGCTCGGGCGCGGGCGACCAGGAGAGTTCACCCTCGCGGACAGACTCTGCTGGGTTTCCTCAGACGCCCCCGGATGGTTGTAAAAATGTCCCCTTTTTTTAGTGGCCAAGAGAACTGTTTCCGCCCCTTGTCCTCAACCGCACGGAATTATCCACTTATTCCTTTGTTCAAAGACCTTAACTAACAGACTATACACGGATGATGTGCAGGTAACGTGGATCTAGTTGAAAACGTATTGAAAGAGTAGAAAAACAGGGCTTCCCTGGTGGCGCAGTGGTTGAGAGTCCGCCTGCCGATGCAGGGGGCACGGGTTCGTGCCCCGGTCCGGGAAGATCTCACATGCCGCGGAGCGGCTGGGCCCGTGAGCCATGGCCCTGAGCCTGAGCGTCCGGAGCCTGTGCTCCGCAACGGGAGAGGCCACAACAGTGAGGGGCCCGCGTACCGCAAAAAAAAAAAAAGAGTAAAAAAAAAAAGTGTAGTAAAATACACTATGTTAAGTTTTATAGTTTAAACATGTCAGAATCAGAATTTATTGTATTTTACTTTTCCGTCTTAAAGGAATAAAATTATTTGGAGCGTATTGTCAGCTATGGATCGGCACTTGCCTTCTACCTCGACAAGGATTAAATCAGGTGCTGGTGCAGCTGCTGCAGCCGCTGACCTTCAACACCCCCTGAAAGGAGTTCAGGGTGGAGAGCGGAAATGACGTGCTCTGTGCTCGGGGGAAGCTGGCAGGACAGCTCTTCAGAGAGTTAGATACTTTCAGGAGCTGATTTTATGAGCCCAGTTCTTGTATCTCCTCGTGTCTAGAGAAGCACTGAAATCCTTCATGGTGACGTCACTAGCCGGAGCCTGCATGAGAGGAGCAGAAACCTTCTGCAAAAATTATATGTGCTCGATTGCGTGTACTCCCCCTTCACCAAAATTACATATACACTGACCTTCCCCCTGCCTCTTTGGAACAGTTTCTTGGAGCCATCTGAGATTCTGTTTCCCAGGATATAGTCTTTATTTTTCCCCCAATAAAACTTAACTCATAACTTTCATGTTGTGCTATTTTCTCTACGTCATCAATATTTATTATTTATTTTTTTTACAAATCATTCTTTTTAAAATTTATTTAATTTATTTGATTTTTGCTGCATTGGGTCTCCGTTGTTGCATAGGCTTTCTCTAGTTGTGGCGAGTGGGGGCTACTCTTTATTGTGGCGCGCGGCTTCTCATTGCGGTGGCTTCTCTTGTTGCAGAGCACGGACTCTAGGTGCGTGGGCTTCAGTAGTTGTGGCTCGCAGGCTCTAGAGCGCAGGCTCAGTAGTTGTGGCTCACGGGCATAGTTGTTCCGCTGTATGTGGGATCTACCTGGACTCGGGCTCAAACCCGTGTCATCTGCATTGGGGGGTGGATTCTTAACCACTGCAGCATCAGGGAAGCCCCACAATGAGCAATATTTAAGATGTAGTTCTTAGCTTTTTTCTCATTTTCAAGTCAAAATATTGCTGTGTTTGAAATTTTCTCATAATACAGTGACAGTCTTAAATATTTATACACATAAGCTCATTGAAAACTCTTCTGCAATATTCCAATGTGACTCGTATTATTAAAAATCATAATATTCATGTCAATACAAAATTTTTATAGGAATGTAATTTAAAAAATTGTGAATCACTTTTAGAAGTTCCAGGCACAGTGACGATTTTTAAAATACCAACCATTGCATACTTCATAAGACCATTTAAGATGAAATATATTAAAATTTAAAACTTCAACAGAATACTTAAAAAGTAAGACAGGGGCTGCTTTTTGTAAATTAAATATATTCATAGCAAATAAATTTTCTCCTAATAGAGAATATGAAGGTTTTTAGCTTAATGTTCTATAGCTCCATTCAAAAGGTGAAATTAGGATACCTATAATTTCCTTATTATTTATTTTAAGCCTCTTTCCCATAAGAATTGATATTTCTATCTGTAGACTCTTCATAGCTTATTCATTTACTTTTTATTTTGGTTTATTTTCTACAACAGAAAGAGTATTCCTATGTCTTGTTAAAGTTTTTATTCTCCTAACCTAGTTGAAGGTTACTTTCTGACATTGGTTGTAAACAAGGGGAGAGGCCTTATAATAAGCATGCGATTTTTCCTATAGTCAAGATGTTTTTCTTGGACGACTTTCTTTACAATTTCCACTTTGCTCACAATATTATCCCATTGTGACAACTGCATAAAAATTTGTAATCTATTTATACCCAGATGCTTCTTATTTCACCACAGTGCATTTGCTAATATGATTTTACTTTAAATATTAATATAACTTAGTTGATTTTATTCATATATGCTAACATGTTTTATATAGGTACACACATATATGAATATTTGCTACATGCCATTCATTTGCATAGAATGATAGCTGATTGTATCTGATCTTTCTGACCGACAATTGGATAGAGTTATGTGTGTTTAAAGTACTACTTAGAACAGACATTAAAATATCACATCGTCTCATTATACAGTATTTTAAAGATCATATTTTAAATTGTGGGAGCAGAAATTTTGTCCATTAAGGTTAAGAAATGATCAGGTCACAATTTTGGCATCGTCATACTCAGTGGAGGAACATGGGTTCTATGTCTTCGTAAATCTGCCACAGTTACACCTGTATAATATCTGAGCATGAGCATTTTTATGTCAACATTATCTTTTCCCAATATACTCGTAATTACCTGAGGTATATCATATCTAGGTTTTACTTTTATGTCAGTACCATCAATAAAGCTTTCTTTTGCAGTGATGGCATTTTTTCTTTTTTAACATGAAGGTACTTATTATCTGACATATTTGTACATGATGGGCTACTGCTCTTGTACAAAGCAAAGTACTTTCATTTCATAGTTTCATCTGTATTCCAGATCTAACCTGATTTCTTAGGAAGATTATATACTTTTTTAAACTGTATTAAACACATAAGAACAGATCACTTTTTATCTTTACCTACCTCATGAGCTAAATGGATATAGACATTATAATAACATGTAAGTCTGACAAAATTGGGAAGCATTCAAGGGTTTGAACTTCAAGTAATTTTATGTAATCTTCTAAGAGGTAATTTATTTCTGGCACATTATATGGCAACATCTACAATCACTTGCAAGTCTGTGTGCCATTTGGGCTTTCTGATATTGTCACTTTCAGCTATCCCCTAGGAACTGAGTTTGAATTTTTTTTTTCTTTTTGCATTACGCGGGCCTCCCACTGCTGTGGCCTCTCCCGTTGCAGAACACAGGTTCCGGACACGCATGCTCAGCGGCCATATCTCACGGGTCCAGCCACTCCGTGGCATGTGGTATCCTCCCTGACCGGGGCACGAACACGTGTCCCCTGCCTCGACAGGCAGACTCTCAACCACTGCGCCACAAGGGAAGCCCTGAATATTTTAAAAAACACTTCTGATTAGAAAATATCAGGATGAAACATTGAATTTTTGTGGTCACAACTCTGTTCTCATTATTCTAATGTAATATTTGAGTTGGCACATAATTTGATTTTGTTCCATTAGTATGAAATGTAAGCATGGAAACAAAATTTTTAAAAAGCATTCTTGGAATAAATGAACCAGTCACAATGAATTATTAGTTATTTTATTTTTATTTTATAAATGGGCTGTTTGAATATGTTCAGCCATGAAGTGACATGTAGACTCACTTCTGAGTCCTGACAGACATCTCTGGTGAGTGACTTCTTAGAAAGTGACTCAGGATACAGCCATACCAGCAAAATGACTGCAGCCAAAAGAAAAAAAACAAAAACTCCCAAGTAACATAATATATAATAAATGATTATACACATGTGCATTCTTAATTTAACATAAAATATGTAAAATTGGTGTTATTGGAAATTTTCTACTATCATGGGTAATTTACTTCTCTCTGTGATAAATTCTATTTAACAAGATGAAACAGTACAACTAGGTGACAGGGGAAATTAATAGTAATTACTGGTAGGACAATTTAAAAATAATATGTGTTAGAAAAAAATAAAAATTTGTTTAATACATTTTCATTTTAAAATTGTTTCAAATTTATATAAAATTTACAAGAATAGTGCAGGATTTCACAAGTAGCCCAGACTCAGTTTCCTCTCTTATTACACTTTCATGTCATTAGGGTACATTTTTACAGTTAATGAACTAGTGTTGCCACCTGATTATTAACTACAACCCACACTTTCTTCAAATTTTCGTAGACTTACCTTTTTCTCTTCTAGGATTGCATTCAGGATATCTCACCCTCATTCCATTTAGCTGCCATTTCTCTTTAGGACACTGTTAGTTGTTATAGTTTCTGAGACATTTCTTGCTTTTGATGACCTTGACAGTCTCGAATTGGGATTTACCTGTTGTTTCCCTCGTGATTAGCCTGGGGTTTTGTGTTTCACTTCATATCAAGGGCACATGCTCTGCAGATGACTTACTACTGTTGATGTTGCCCTTGATCACCTGGCTGAGGTGGAGTTTGTCAAGTTCCTCACTGTAACATCAAACTTTTCTCCCTTCCATTCAGTGTGTACCGTTTGGAAGGATGTCACTGCGTGCAGGACACATTTAGGGAGTTGGGAAGTTATGCTCCACCTTTCTGATAGTTAAACATCTGTATCTATTATTTGGGATTTTGCCTGAGCGATTCCTACACTCCCATATTTATGTATCTGTTTTTTCCAGAAAAAATAGCCAGTAAGTTTATGAAATGATGCTCCATCTCAGAAGAATCAGAGAGATGCTGGTTCCAAACATCTGTGCCTTGAATACTGTCCATCACATAGTCTTGCTCAGTAAATACCTGTGAATAAGACTTAAAAGATATGAGGGAGGGCATACATAGTGTGCATAGGTGGCAAAAGCAGATTCCAGGCAGAGGGGAGAGCAAGGTAAAATGCTGTAAAGAAGGAACATGGCTGGCGTGTTTGAGGAAAGTTGGGAATGCTGGGTTGTTGAAGTTAAGTGAGCAAGGGATAGAGCCCTTGGTGTTGTCAACAGATTGTCGGCCATTTAAAGGACATTGGCTTTTATCTGTGTGAAATAAAAGACCAGTGAATGGTTGTAAGCAGAGGAGGGCTATCATCTGACTTCCTCTGGCTGCTGTCCTACCAACTGACTGAAGGGGCAAAAGCAGAATTGGGGCGCCAATTAGGAGACTGCTGTAGTAACCAAGGTGGGAGCTCAGGCACGTTGTTAGCCCTGGTGATGGGGACCAGTGGTCAGATTTTCGTTGTGGTTTTGCAGGTAGAACTGGGGCCAGTTACATGGATATGACACAAGGTTCTTCACTCAGAAACGCCCATGCTTGGTTTCATGCTCTTGTATCCATCTTGAAATTCTTTTTTTTTTTTTCTCCTCCAGACTTCTTGAGACACAATTGATATACAGCACTGTGTAAGTTTAAGATGTACAGTGTGGTGATTTGATACAGATATATAGTGTGAAATGATTACCGCAATAAGGATTCTTCCATAAACTCACATCATTAACTTTTTTGTGTGGTAAAATTTTTGAGATCTACTACCTTAGCAACTTTCAAATATATAATACAGCGTTGTTAGCTATGGCCACCATAATATATGTTAAAGTTCCCAGAACTTACTCATCTTAAAACTGAAAGTTTATACTCTTTGATGCAATGTATGATTTGCAGATATTCTCTCCTAATCTGTATGTAGACTATATATATATAAAGCTTTTTAGTTTGATATAACCCCATCTGTTGGTTTTTACTTTTCTGGCTTATGCTTTTGGGATCATATCCCCAAATTATTGCCCAAACCAGTGTTAAGTAGATTCTTCTTTGTGTTTTCTTTTGGAGTTTTATAGTATCTGGTCTTTTGTTTCAGTCTTCAAATTAGTATTTGTGAGTGGTATAAGATAGGTGTCCAGTTTCATTTTTCTGTATGTGGTTTTCCAGTTTTCCCAACAGAATTTGGTGAAGACACTATCCTTTCCCCATTCAAAATTGCATTAAAACGAATAAATATTTAGAAATAAACTTAACGAAGGAAATGAAAAATTTGTCCTTTGAAAACTACAAGACTTTGATCAAAAAAAATTGCAGAAGACAAAACAAGTGAAAGATATACAGTACTGTGTTCTGTGATCAGAAGAATTATTGTTGTTAAAATGTCCATACTACCCAAAGGCATCTATAGGTTCAACGCAATCTCTATCAGAATTCCAACAGCATCTTTTACAGATATAGAGAAATCAATTTTAAAATTTTGTACGTGACCACAGAGACCGCAAATAACCGGAGCAATCCTGAGAAAGAAAAAATTGGGAGTCATCACACTTCCTGATTTAAAATTATATTACAGGGGCTTCCTTGGTGGTGCAGTGGTTAGGAATCCGCCTGCCAATACAGGGGACACAGTTTCAAGCCCTGGTCTGGGAGGATCCCACATACCACGGAGCAACTAAGCCAGTGCACCACAATTACTGAGACTGTATTCTAGACACCACGAACCAAAACTACTTAACCCACGTGCCACAACTACTGAAGCCCGTGTGCCTAGACCCCATGCTCTGCAACAAGAGAAGCCACCACTATGAGAAGCCCGTACACCACACCAAAGAGTAGTCCCCACTCGCTGAAACTAGAGAAAGCCCTCGCGCAACAGCAAAGACCCAGCACAACCAAAAATAAGTGAATAAATAAATGAATTTATTTTAAACAAAAAGAAACAATATTAAAATCCTGTAGTTACACGACACTATGATATTGGCACTAAAATACACACATAGACTAAAGGAACAGAATAGAGAGCCCAGAAGTAAACCCCAGTGTATAAGTAACTAATATTTGAGATGGGAATAAAGCACACTCACTGGGCAGGATAGTCTCTTCAACAAATGGTACTGGAACAACTGGATACGACTTATAATTTTGGGGGGAACCTCCATACTCTTTTTCATAGTGGCTGTATTAATTTACATCTCTACCAACAATGCACAAGGATTTTCTTTTCTCCATGTTCTTTCAAACACTTGAAATCTCTTATGTTTTGGCTGTAGCCATTCTAACAGGAGTGAGATGATCTCGTGATTTTGATTTTCATTTCCCTGATGATTAAAAACATTGAACACTTTTCATATATCTGTTGGACATTTGTATATCTTCTTTGGAAAATATATCTATTCATATCCTTTTTCCATTTTTAACCAGTTGTTTTTTGTTTTGTTTTGCTTTTGTGTGTGGTTTTATTTTTTTCTGTGCAGAAGAATTTTTAGGTTTTCTTAGGCCCAGTCTATTTTTGCTTTTGCTTTGTTACCTGTCCTTTGGGGTCATAACCAAAAAATCACTATTCCCAAGACCAAGGTCAAGGAGATTTTCCCCCAGGAATTTTTTAGGTGTTTTATGGTTTCAAGTCATACATGTTTGTCTTTAATCTCTTTTGAGTTAATTTTTGTGAGTAGTGTGAGATAGGGGTCCAATTGAATTCTTTTACATTCATTAGACTGTACCAGTTTACATTTCCACCAAATATGCACAAAGTTGCCTTTTCTTCACACTCTCACAAACATTTGTTTTTTCTTCTCATTTTTAGAATAGCCATTCTAACAGGCGTGAGCTGATGTATCATTGTGGTTTTGATGATTATTGATGTTGAGCATCTGTTCATGTACCTGTTGGCCATCTGTATGTGTTTTTTGGGGAAAAATGTCTTTTCAAGTCCTTTAGCCCATTTTTTATTTAATTTTTGACAGCTATTATTTTATGTTACTTCTTATATATTTTGAATATTAGCCCCTTATCCAAAAAATGGTTTGCACATATGTTCTCCAGTTCTATAGCTCCTTTTCAGTTTGCTGATTGTTCATTTTACTATGCAAAGTTTTTTGTTTTTTGTTTGTTTGTTTGCTGTTCCACTTTTTTTTTTTTTTTTTTTTTTTTTTTGCTTTTGTGGCTCTCACATTTGGTATTATATCCGAAAAATATTTGCCAAAACTATATTGAGGAACTTGTTCTTTATGCTTTCTTCAAGTAGTTTTACAGCTTTAGGTCTTATATTTAAGTCTTCAGTCCAATTTGAGTTAATTTTTGTGAGTGGTACAAGAAAGGGGTCCAATTGTATTCTTCTGTAGGTTGTTATCCAGTTTTCTTCCAGCACCATTTATCGAAGAGACTGTATTTCCCCTACTGCAACTCCTTGGCTCCCTTGTCAAATATTTGTTAACAGTAAATGACTGGTTTTATTTCAGTGCTCTTGATTCTGTTTCATTGGATTAAGTCTCTATTTTTTGCCAGAATCTATTGTTTTGATTACTATAGCTTTGTAATAAAGTTTGAAGTTAGGAATTGTGATGCCACTAGATTTGTTCTTCTTTGACCAGGTTGATTTGGCTATTAGTGGTGTTTTGTGGTTCCATACAAATTTTAGTGTTGTTTTCTCTTTCTGTGAAAAAATCATTGGACTATTGATAGAGATTGCACTGAATTTATAGACAGCTTTGGGTAGTATAGATATTTTTACAATATTCTTCTGTTTCATAACCATGGAAATGTTCTTCATTTATTTGTATCTTCAGTTTTTTCATCAGTGTTTTGTCATTTTCAGTGTATGGATATTTTACCTACTTGGTTTAATTTATTCCTAAGTGTTTTATTTATTTCTGAAGCCATTTTAAATATGATTGCTTTTTACATTTCTTTCTCAAATTGTTGTTAGTATATAGAAGTACAATTTCTCTTCACATGTTGATTTTGTATCTTGCAACTTGACTGAATTTGTCTATAATTAGTAACACATTTTTTTGGAATCTTTGGGATTTTCTCTATATAAGATTATATTAAATGCAAAAAGAAATAGCTTTACTTCATCCTGTTCAATTTGTATTTCTTTTATTTATTTTTCTTGCCTAATCGCTCTGGTTATGACTTCCAGTATTATGCTGAAAAGGAGTGGTGAGAGTGCACAAAACTTATTTTGTTTATATTTTTAACAGAAAACCTTTCAAGCTTTCACCATTGATTTTAATGTCTGCTGTGAATTTGTTCAATATGACTTTTATTCTGTTGAGGTACATTCTACATATAGCAATTTGTTGAGTATTTTTTATCATAGAACGTTCTTTAATTATTTCACATTCTCTTTCTGTATTTATTGAGATAACCGTCTGATTTTCATATTTCATTCTCAATGTGGTGCATCACATGTTTGAATTACATAGGTTGAATTACCCTTGCATTCTAGGGATAAATTCCACTTGATCATGGTGTATGATCCTTTCAATATACTGTTGAATTCTTTTTGCTAGTATTTCACTGAGAATTTTTGCATCTATATTAGTAATACTTGACAGTTTTTTTTTCTTGTAATGTTCTTATCTAGCTTTGGTATCAGGATAATGCTGGACTCATCAAATGAGTTTGGGAATGTACCTCAAAGTTTTTTTAGAAAACTTTGACATGGAGTTGTTTTAATTCGATTTAAATGTTTGGTTGAATTTCCCAATGGAAATTGGAAAATTTCCATCTGGTCTTAGCCTTTTTTTTTTTTTTTTTTGTAAGTCTTTTATTACTGATACAATCTTTTCACTCATCATTGGTCTGTTTGGTTTGTCTATTTCCTCATGATTCAGTTTTGGTAGTTTTTATGTTGCTAAGAATTCATTTCTTCTAGGGTATCAAACTTGATGGTATATATGTGTTGATGGTCACCTCTCATGAGCTGTGGTATTTTTGTTGCATCAGTTGTAATGTCTCCTTTCTCATTTCTGATTTTGAGTATTCTCTTTTATTCTTCATTAGTATAGCTAAAAGGTTAATTTTGTTTTATTTCAAAAACCACCTCTTGCATTGATGTTTTCTATTGTTTGCATGGTCTCTGTTTTATTTCTGTTCTCATATCTCTTATTTCATTGCTCTGCTACTTGTGAGCTTAGTGGTTTTTCCTTTGTTTGCTAGTCCCGTGAGAAGTAAGGTTGTTTACTTGTGATCTTTCTTTTTTCTTATTGTAGGCATTTGTTTCAATAAACTCTCTTATTACTGTTTTTCTTGCAGCCCATAAGTTTTAGCAAGTTGTGTTTCAATTTCCTTTTAAGATTGTTTTTAAATTTCAAAGACATTATTGTAAAGCTGTTGTAATTTTCCCTCCAGTTTTATTGAGATATAATTGAACACAGTACTATTTAAGTTGAAAAGCACATTATAATGATTTGACTTCCATATATTGTGAAATTGTTATTGCAGTAAGATTAGTTAACATACATCATCTTATATAGATGCAAGAAAAGAAAAATAAGGAAAATATATTTTCCTGTGATGAGAACTCTTAAGATCTACTTGCTTAACATCTTTCAAATATACCATATGGCAGTGTTAACTCTATTCATCATGTTGTATATAAAATTCTCAATACTTATTTATCCTATAACTGCAAGTTGGTACTTTTGGACTTCATCAAATTCTTCCTCTTCTCACTTCCCTCCTCTGGTAACCAAAAATCTGACCTTTTTCTATGAGTTTCGGGTGGCTTTTTTTTTTTCACATATAAGCTTGGTCTGACTTCTCTCACTTAAGATAACGCCCTCAAGGTCCATCCATATTGTCACCAATGGCAAGATTTCCTTCTTTCTTATGGCTGAATGTTACTCCATTTTCTAAATATACCACAAGGTTTATATCCACTCATCTGTTGATAGACATACGTTTTTTCCATATCTTGGCTATTGTAAACACTGCTGCTATGAACATGGAGGTGCAGATATCTCTTCAACATAGTGTTTTTAATTCTTTCAATATATTCCCATAGATGAAAATGCTAGACCATATGGTAGTCGTATTAAATTTTGAGGGCCTTCTCTAGTGTTTTCCATAGAGGCTGAACCAATTTATAAGACAACCAAAAGCACAGAAATCATCCCTTTTCTCCACATCTTTGCTAGCATTTGCTAGCAGATCTCTTGTCTCTTTGATGAATTCCATTCTAACAGTCCTGAAGTGATGTCTCATTGTGGTTTAGATTTAATTTCCCTGATGTGTAATGACGTTGAACACATTTTCATGTATTCGTTGTACATTCACATATCTTCTTTGAAAAAATATCCGTTGGGGTCTTTGCAACAGGTTTTAATTGGCTTAATTTATTTTGTGCTACTGAGTTCTATGATGTATTTTGGATATCAACCCCTTATTTCGTGTAAGGTTTGCAAATATTATTTTTGATTACATAGGTTCTTTTCGTTATTTATTTATTTTATTTTGTTGTGTAGCAGACTTTTAGTTTGATATTGTTACATTGTTAATTTTTTAAATTGTTGCTTGTGCTTAAGGTATCATCAAAAATAATATTAAAGACCTGTGTTAAAAAGATTTTTACTGATTTCTTCCAGGAAGAAAAGCCTCCCGTCTTACAGTTGTCTTTACCTTATCTTATTTCTATTTGTCATGAGTGGTGTTAGACAGGAGTCTAGATTTATTCTTTTGCATATAACTATGCAGTTTTCCAAGCACTGTTTAATGAAGAGATTGTCTCTCCACCGAGTGTTCCTGACTGTCTTATCAAATATTAGTTGACCTTATATGCATGGGTTTATATCTGGATTCTCAGTTCTATTCTATTGTTGTGTATGCCTTTCTACATGACGGTACCATACTACTTACATTACTATAGCTTTATAATACAGTTTGATATAATGGAATGTGATACCTCCAGGTTTGCTGTTCTTTCTCATGGTCGCATTGCATATACAAGTTCTTTTGTGATTCCTCATACATTTCTCTGTTGTTTTTTTCTACTTTAAAAAATGCCATTGGATTTTGATAGGAATTACATTGTATCCATAGATGGCTTTGTGTGGTATGGACATTTTAAAAATATTAATTCTTCCAATCATGAACAAGGGATAACTTTACGTTTATTTCTGTCTTTTCGAATTTTTTTCATCAGTGTATTGTAGCTTGTATTGTAGATATCTTTCATCTCCTTAGAGAAATTAATTCCTTATTATTTTATTAGTTTGGATGATCTTATAAATAGAATGGTTTTCTTTTTTCAGATCATTGTTAGTATATAGAAATATGACTGATTTTTGCATTTTAAGTTTTTATTCTGCAACTTTACTGATTATGTTGATTAGTTTTAATAGATTTTTGGTGAAGTTTTTCAGAGTTTCTATATATAAAATCATGTTATCTTAATATAGACACATTTTTACCTCTTAATTTCCAGTTCTGATGCCTTTTATTTCTCTTCCTTGACTGATTGCCCTGGCTAAGACTTCCATTTCTATGCTGAATGAGTGGTGAGAGTGGACTCCCTTGTCTTGTTTCTGATATTAGACAAAAAGTTTCACACTTTCATTCTTGAGTGTGCTTTGAACTGTGACCTTGTCATATTTGGCCTTTTAAAAAAATTATTTACTTTTGGCTGCATTGGGTCCTTGTTTCTGCATGCGGGCTTTCTCTAGTTGCAGTAGGTGGGGGCTACTCTTCGTTGTGGTGCGTGGGCTTCTCATTGCAGTGGCTTCTCTTGTTGCAGAGCATGCACTCTAGGCATATGGGCTTCAGTAGTTGTGGCACACAGGCTCAGTATTTGTGCCTCACGGGCTCTAGAGCGCAGGCTTAGTAGTTGTGGTGCACGGGCTTAGTTGCTCCTTGGCATGTGGGATCTCCCAGAACCAGGGCTTGAACCCATGTCCCCTGCATTTCCTGGCAGATTCTTAACCACTGCGCCACCAGGGGAGTCCCGATATTTAGCCTTTATTATGTTGAGTTACATTCATTTTATACCTAACTTATTAAATGCTTTTTCTGTGCCTATTGATATTATATTTTCCTTTTGTTCTATTAATATGATGCATCCCATTTATTTGATTTGCTAGTATTTATTCAGAATTTTTAAACCTATATTCATCAGTGTTATTGGCCTGTAATTGGCAGTGTCCATTTCAGATTATTATATCAAAGTAATGCTGGCCTTGTAAAATGAGTTTGGGAGATATTCCTCCTCATCCATTTTTTCTCTTTCTTTTTTGAAGACTTAGGATTGGCATTAATGCATTAAATTTTTGGTAAAATTTACCATTGAAGCCATTTGATCTTGAGTTTTTCTTCATTTGAAGAGTTTTCATTACTGATTTAATTTCCATACTACTAATTGCTTCATTTAGATTTTCTCTTTCTTCCTAATTCACTTTTGGTAGGTTGTATGTTTCTAAGAATTTTTTCCATTTATGTAGGTTGCCCAGCTTGTTAGCATGTAGTTGTTCAAAGTAACATGTTATCCTTCTTATCGCTGCAGTAGAGTTGTAATGTTTTCTCTTTTATTTATAATTTTGTTGATTTGGGTCTTCTCTCCTTTTCCTTGGTTAGTCTAGCAAAAGTTTCGAAATTTTATCATTTAATGAACCAACTCTTAGTATCACTAATCTTTTCTGTTGTTTTCCTCTTCTCTATGACATTGATTTCTGCTGTAATCTTTATAATTTTCTTGCTTCTGCTAATTTTGGGCTCAGTTTGTTCTTTTTCCAGGTCCTTGAACAGAAGAGTTAGGTTTTTTATTCGAGATATTTCTTAACTCGTAAGGTAGGCATTTGTTGCAATAAACCTCTCTCTTAACGCTCCTTTTGCTGCATCCCATAGTTTTTAGTATACTGTGTTTCCATTTCACTTTGTCTCAAGATAATGTGTTATTTCTTCTTAAATTTATTCTTTGATAAATTAGTTGGTCAGGAGAGTGTTGATCAATTTTTTTGTATTCATTAGTGCTCCAGTTTTCATCCTGTTATTGATTTCTAGTTTAATAATATGCTCAGACAATATACTTGGTATAATTTAAGTCTTCCTGAGATCACTAAGATTTGATATGTGGTCTATCATGTGGTCTTTTCTAGAAAATATTTTTTCTGCACTTGAGAAGACTGTGTATTCAGCATATGTTGGATAGAATGCTCTGTATATGACTCTTAGGATCATTTGGCCTTTAGTGTTGCTCACATCAACTGATTTTTTTTAATTGAAATATAGTTGAGTTACAATGTTGTATTGATTTTTGCTGTATAGTAAAATGTCTCAGTTATACACATATATACATCTGTTTTATATTCTCTTCCATTATGGTTTATCTCAGGATATTGAATATCCTGTTCCCTGTGCTATACAGTAGGACATTGTTTTTTATCCATTCTATATGCAATAGTTTGCAGCTACTATTCCCAAACTCTCAGTCCATCGTTCCCCAACCCCCTCCCACATGGTAACCACAAGTCTGTTCTCTATCTCTGTGAGTCTGTTTTGTTTTGTAGATAGGTTCATTTGTGTCATATTTTAGATTTCACATATAAGTAATACCATATAGCATTTGTCTTTCTCTTCATGGCTTACTTCACTTAGTATGCTAATCTCTAGTTGCATCTATGTTGCTGCAAATGGCATTATTACATTCTTTCTATGGCTGAGTAATATTCCATTGTACATATGTACCACATCTTCTGTATCCATTCATCTGTTGATGGACATTTAAGTTGCTTCTATGTCTTAGCTATTATAAATAGTGCTACTACGAACATAGGGGTGCATGTATCTTTTCGAATTATGGTTCTCTCTGGATATATGCCCAGGAGTGGGATTGCAGGATCATATGGCAACTCTATTTATAGGAACCTCCATACTGTTCTCCATAGTGGCTGTGTCAATTTATATTCCCACCAACAGTGTAGGAGGGTTCCCTTTTCTCCACACCCCCTCCTGCGTTTCTTATTTGCAGACTTTTGATGATGGCCATTCTGACTGGTGTGAGGTGGTACCTCATTGTAGTTTTAATTTGCATTTCTCTAATAATTAGTGATGATGGACAACCTTTCATGTGCCTATTGGCCATCTGTATGTCTTCTTGGGAGAAATGTCTGTTTCAGTCTTCTGCCCATTTTTTGATTTGTTTTTTCGGTTTTTTGTTTTTGAGTTGTATGAGTTTTTTGTATATTTTGGAAATTAAGCCCTTGTTGGTTGCATCATTTGGAAATATTTTCTCCTAGTCGGTATGTTGTCTTTTCATTTTGTTTATGGTTTCTTTTGCTGTGAGAAAATTTACAAGTTTGAGTGGGTCCCGTTTGTTTATTTTTGCTTTTATTTCTATTGCCTTGGGAGACTGACCTAAGAAAACACTGGTACACTTTATATCAGAGAATGTTTTGCCTATGTTCCCTTTCACGTGTTTTATGGTGTTATGTGTTATATTTAAGCCTTTAAGCCATTTGGAGTTTATTTTTGTGTATGGTGGGAGAGTGTTCTAACTTTATTGATTTGCATGAACCAACTTTTCCAACACCTCTTGCTGAAGAGACAATCTTTTCCCCCATTGTCTATTCTTCATCAGAGATGAATTGACCATGGTTCTGTGGGTTTATTTCTGGGCTGTCTATTCTGTTCCATTGATCCATATGTCTGTTTTTGTTCCAATACCAGGCTGTTTTGATTAGCATTGTAGCATTGTCTGAAGTCTGGGAGGGTTATGCCTCCTGCTTTGTGCTTTTTCCTCAGGATTGCTTTGGCAATTCTGGGTCTTTTATGGTTCCATATACATTTTAGCCTTATTTATTCTACATCTGTGAAAAAATGTCATGTGTAATTTGATAGTGATCACATTAAACCTGTAGACTGCTTTGGGTAGTACGGACACTGTCATTTTAAACAGCTGCAGCGTGTTCTCACTGTCAGTGGAACCAGCTCACCTCTGGAAGCAGGTGTCCATGCAGGGCTCTTAGAAATAAGACAGACAACACCACCCACGTGGACTCTTCATGAACACCTCTGACCACTGCGCCTTTGCTTTCTAGAAGTAACCTCCTTAATCAAGTGGGTGGCATCTGGGGATGCGGCAGCCATCACCCTCCAGGAAGAATCGGTGCCCCTCCTACCACTGAGGAATGAGTGGTCCTGTGCCTCATTCACACCAAGGGTTCCAGTTTCAGGAGTTTGGGGAGCTTTTGTTTTGCTGCTTTAGTGGATGAGAAATGACACGTAACCCTTTGTCTTCTTTTCATTTCTCTTCTGATGATTGAGGCTGGACTTTCGTCATTTTCAGTTATATCCAGAATGCAGCCACTTTTCCCAGTTCTTGGGGAGACCACTGAACATGCCTTCCCGGGTGTTCCCAGTCACAGGCTGTGATCCACATGCAGCGAGGAAACTCCACTCTTTGTGCAAGTATTAAGTAGCTAGTGACTGGCTTCTGACCAACAGAATATAGCAAATCAGGGGAGGTCAGTGTTAAGATTCATTGACAGAACCTCTGTCACTTACATCTCACTTGCTGCATCCTGTGTTCTCTCTCTGTTTCTGTCTGTCTCTCTCTCCTATCCCTGGACCTGGGGAAGCCTGCATGGGTGTTACTAGCTGCCATATGGAGAGGCCCACATAGGAGAGAACACAGGGAAGTACCAGGCCTCCATGCAGAGGCACTAGGCTCTCAGCTCAGACTGCATCCTGCCAGTACCCATCTCAGTGAGTCTGGGAAAAAATCCTCCCCTGTGGAGCGACAGCTGAGACCTCAGCCCCAGCTTCATAGAGACCTTGAGTCGAGGGAACCGAGCTAAGTGCTGTGGGAGCTCAGGAGTAGCTAGGTGTACGTATTTTGTATGTTGGGAAACCCTCCATAATGATCTGCAGTAAATCAGACAATCTTTAGCATAGAGCAGGTCTACTCAATGTTATGTAGAAACAACCACAAAGATAATTCATATTAATAAAGGTAATAAAATGGACTAAAAACAATAATAGTGAGAATTATGATGATATTACCATTACTACTGTTAAAGAGAAAAGTAAACATAGAAAGATTGCAGATTTGCGTGCAGACTCCTCTAAGTAAATTTCAGGGTACCTATATCAGATGTCCTCTGGGATATTTTAGAGTCAGAATGCTAGGTTTGCACAAAGAAATTTGTTCTGAGAGGAGAAAAGAAGCAGGTGATCCTGGGTCAGCAGGGAGGATGATATGTTGGCACAAACAGTGCAGGGGCTTCCTGGGGGACTTAGAAAAAGAAATGATTACTTGAGCAGGCAAGTCACCATCTCTATGTCTGCCAGTGCTGCACCAGCTTTTCCTGGACCCCTGAGTGAATTTAAAACATGTCCCCAGGTTCAGGCATGCCAAGGATACTCTCCTTACTTCTCACTTGTCACAATGTCAGCTCCTGGGCTGACTTTTCTAATTTGGAGGACTGGACTCCAGGAGGGACACCCTCTCCAGCCTTCCCAGGAGACATGATAGTGGTTCCTGGCACAGAGTTGAGGTGGAAAATCCTGTGCTGAGTCTGGCAGGACAAGGGTGTCTTCCAGGGCTCTTGCACTGGCACCACTTTCTGGTCACTTAAGAGGACTTAAACATTGTTCTAGAGGCTCAATAAAGTCAAGAGTGTCCTCTCTGGGGTTCACTTACCAGTAACAACTGTCCCTTCCTCCACTGGGTATGTCTGAATATGTCAGGAGGCTCTCTGACCCACAAGTACCCATAAGTACAGCAGGAACCAGGAAGCACCATGTGTATGTAAGTCTGTTGAAAACCCTCCACAATACTCTTCAGTAAATTGGATACATTCATGAGCAGAGAAACTTAATAAGAAATGCAATAACAACAATAGTGATAAATAATAATATCAATAGTGATTACAATCATAAAGATATTAATTGTACTACTACCAATCATAATACTAATAAACTTAAGGACTGAGGGATTATAGACTTCCCTAATTGAATGACAAGTTTCCTGGGGTATTTTGGAGTCAGAGTCCTAGGTTAACACAGGCTTTGGAGCCAAATTTGTAGGTTTTCATAGTGAAGGTATAAATAGAGCAAAACTAAACAGCAGCAGGTAAAAGAAATCCATGGGAGGGTGTGGGCTGACTTAAGTCTCATATTGCAAGCCCAGAGGAGAGAACTATGTAGAAGAGAAAAGTTGATCCTGGGCTTTCCTGACACATGGAGCCAGCAAATCTCATGAGTTCTGACGACTGGTGTCTGAGGCTCTAACCCGGGAAAGAAAAGCAAGACTCCAGATACACGTTCAATACGTGAAAAAAACACGTAAAATGTACATGGAGCTTCAGCTCTATCACTACTCCCACTACCTGTCAATTGACAAAGTGGCAGATCAGGGCTATTGATTGCCTTTTGATGCACCTACAGACTTACTTGGAATTAGGAAGAGAAGATTACTTATGAATTTGCATGTAAAATTTTTATAATAACCTATCCGAAATTGAATTACCACTTTCTTGGGAAATTGATAGGTTATTTTACACAACACCTCATATGTTTCCTTTAGTAATATTTGTTCACAGTATATATATTTCTGAATATGTATGAAAGGCACATGCCGTATCAGCCCAGAGGAGCCATTGACGGGGCTTTAGAGATCAGTGACCTTTGAGCACGTGTTTGTAGAACTCACTCATAAAGAGTAGGACCTGCTGGACACATTGCAGACAAAGATGTACACAGATGTGATGCTGGAGGACGCCCGTTGTTTCATCTTCTGGGTGCATCTCTCAATACTTATTTACTTCCTTATGCATGTCTTATTGAGATAGGCTCTGCAGCTTCCACATATGCTGCTGCACTCTTGGCCCTAACTCATGCTTCTGTAGCACTTAGAGCAACCTGGAACGAATGTGTTCCTTTACTAATCACAGCACATGTGCCCATTCATGGAGATACAGTCTCCATTACCACAATCGCATGTACTCCATACTAGTCTGCCACCAACACACATAATAATGCTGGACACAGATAAGGGCTATTTTATCTAACAGACAAGTGACTTTATGTTGCTAAGTAATTCTTCTGCTCGGGGGACTACTATGAGGTTTGAACACAGCAAAAAACACATAACAGCTTGTATCACCCTTTCTACATGAACTCCAAGTAATAATCTCATGGGTCTTATGTTTATTGGATTCTGTTAGAAAACAGTGTTAACCATATTATGAAAACGTTGCTTCCTTCCTGGCTGAGACATCTAGGCAGCCTGCAGACTGTCTTTCCTCTTGGGCAAGAACAGCAGCATCCAGAGACTTTTACTGTCTTTGAGTGAAGTGTCGGGTGACAACCTTCAGTGTTTCCCTTCTTCAGGGTGCTTGAACCTGCGCTGCCATTGATACCCCCACACTTGAGCCTTGGCATGTTGTCCTGCACTTGCATTGCATGCACTGTTCTCAGCACAGAACTTTAAATCCATCTAGCATTTCCCACATGTATCAGGGCATCAGCTCTGCAAACCAGATGTAATTTCCCAGTTGGAGCAAGAAGAGTAGGTGTGGAGGGAAGAGGAGGGTTTCCCCAGGCTGGGGTCCAAGTCAGCTCCAGACACATGTGCTCTGTGTGGGGAGAGAGCAGGACACTTGGAATGTCAACTGGAGGTTGGCTCGACTAAAGGATATTTTTAGAAATGTATGTGAAGCCATTGAGTCAAATTATCCAGATTCTGTCATTATGCATCACACATCAATTTCTCTTCACGTTTCCCCCTGTACTTTTCACCTCAGAGAAGCAAAATTCCTGTCCACGTGGGAGTTAAAATTTCATGTTTTTGTCTTTTCCACCGTCTCTTTAATAATTTTTCCTCTCATATTCCCTGTAGCGTCTGAATTTATTTTGTTTTTCTTTTACCTAAACACTGAATATCTTATTAACATTTTTCTAAACCATGTTTCTATTCACTGGTGTATTCCTCAAATTCATGTTCTTTCCCCATGTAATGTACTTTTCAACAATTTAACCCCCAAATGTCACATGTGTCGTTTCTTATTTATTTATTTAATTTAATTATTATTTTTGTCTTATTTCAAGCAAATACTGTGACCATTAAAAGCAAGAAATGAAAAAAAAAAAAAAAAGCAAGAAATGATATCCAGGCAAGTTATTTTCCTGGTGGAACAATGTAGCTGTAAGAAAATAGTAAATTTCTTCAGGTGTGAACCCTGGTCATCCACATGTGAAACCTGGGAATGAGGTAAGTGAGGAATTCAGCAGACTCATAGAACTCAGTTACAGTGCAGTGTAAACACTAGACCAGCATAAAGTGTTCACTTTATGGACTAAATTAGACTGAATTTTGATGATAGCTAGTAGAAATGCTACAAAGGGGGGAAGTCCATGCAGAAGATTTACATACTATGTGTATGTAACTGACATGGAGATCATTTTAACTGGAGAATATCATTCAATAGACTTACATACACATGAGTTTTCACAGCATAGGAAACACTTTTACTGTAATGAATGAAGGAGAGCCCTGAGGGACTTTTAATTCCTTAGTCAACATTGAATCCTCACACTGGATCTATCAATGCTAAAATCAAACTGAAAAGCCGGAGTTCATATCAAAATTCTCAGACATGGAAAAACGCTTATCAAGAATGTTTTACCACACATTTCAGCTATGAATTCATAATTTTGGCTAATAACCTCTTATTTTATACATAAGTAGAATAAAAATATAGATTTGTTAAGTAATCTTAGAATGATAAATACAAAATTTTGTAACAATAAGTACTTTTGTAAGTAGGTTAGCATTAAGAAATATATACAAACAAAGTTATATGTGACAATTATTATGATCCACTTAATTGTGATTGTCAGTAAGATTATCAGTTGCTTTCTCATCAGAAATTTTGCAGGCCAGAAGAGAGTGAAATAATATGCTTAAAGTATGGCGGAAACTACCTGCCAACAATTCTATATCTTACAATATTATTCTTCAAAAATGAGGAAAATGAGAGACAGTCTCAGACAAAAGCTGAAGGAGTTCAGTACCATAATATCTATCCTTCAAGAAATGCTAAAGGGAGTACTTCAAGTTCAAATGAAAGGACACCAGTAACTTGAGGCCATATGAAAATATATATGTCTCTGATAAAGGTAAATAAATGGACAAATAGAGAAAACATTATAATTTTGACTTGTAGCTACACTTTTTATTATTCTAGGATATTTTTTAAACCAAAATATTAAAATAATTATAAATTTATTGCTATTGTGTGATTGTTTCCCCCAAAATTCATATGTTAAAAATACAACCTCCAAATGTGTTGGTATTAGGATGTAGGGTCTTTGGGGGGTGCTTAGGTTATGAGGACAGAGCCACCATGAATATAATGTGTGTGCTTTTATTTATTTTAAAATATGTATTTATTTACTTATTAGGCTGCATTCGCTCTTAGTTGCAGCACGTGGGATCTTTGTTGTGACGCACAGGCTTCATATCTAGCTGTGATATGGGGGCTCGGTAGTTGCAGCACACAGGCTCTCAAGTTGTGGCAGACAGGCTGTAGAGCCAGCATACAGGCTCAATAGTTGTGGTGCATGGGCTTAGTTGCCCTTTGGCATGTGTGATCTTAGTTCTCTGACCAAAGATCGAACTCATGTCCCCTGCATTGGAAGATGGATTCTTAACCACTGGTCTACGAGGGAAGTCTCTTGTGTGCTTTTAGAAGAGACCTCAGAGAGCTCTCTAGTCCCTTCCTCCAGGTGATGATATAATGAAAAGTCTATGACTCAGAAAAAGACCTTTACCTAACCACCTTGATCTCACACTTCAGCCTCCAGAACCATGAGAAATAAACTTCTGTTTATAAGCTACCCAAGCTGTGGCATTTTGTTATAGCATCCCCAAATAACGAATTCGTACATCTACATTAACAGAAAACAATGTATACATATGTGACTTTTGACATTACTAACATGTAATTAATGTGTAAATATGTGACTTGTGACATTAATAACATGTAATTAATGTGTAATGTAATTGGAGATGTAATAGAGATTTTGTGTGTGATTAAAATTATGTTGGTATCAGTTTAAGCTAGTTTGATAGGATTTTATATGTAACCTCCATGGTATCCACAAATTGATTATCTATAGAATATACACATAAGGAAATTAAAAGTAAGTCAAGTCAGTGGACTTCCCTGGTGGTCCAGTGGCGAAGACTCCACGCTCTCAATGCAGAGGGCCTGGGCTCAATCCCTGGTCAGGGAACTAGATCCCACATGCCACAACTAAGAGTTCGCATGCTGCAAAGAAGATCAAAGGCACCCCATGCCACAACTAAGACCTGGAAGAGCCAAAGAAATTAATTTTGAAAATGAGTACAAAATGTAAGAACAAAGGACGTCAGTATGTGAGAAAATGTGGGACAGAAAAGCTATATGACATTAGAGAAAACAAATTGGCAATTAAATGTCATTCCATATCAGTAATTTATATATATATATATATATATATACACATATATATATATATAGTTTAAACTCATCAGTTAAAAAACAAAGATGTCCCCAGCCTTTTTCCGGCATCTGGGCCTGGAGGGGCTGCTCTAAAGACGGGCGAGCAGCAGGGAGGCCCACGGCAAATCCCAGCCCGATGCGAGCTGTTCATCGTTTTCCCGGGACAGCTCCAGGGTCTTGGTGTCCAGAGAGCTGCTGATGGAGGGCAGGGGCGGCCGCGGAGGTATATGGGACAGGTTGCTCATCAACTCCAAGCGTAATTCCAGAAAGAATTCCACTCTTCAAACAGGATAGAGAGGAGTCCCCTATTGGACCAAGTACAAAGCTTTCTCCCACAGATGGCTCAGGCAAACGAAAAGCTAAGGAAAGAAATGGCAGCTGCACCACCTGGTCATTTCAATATTGAAAATATTGACGAGACTCTCAGAAAAGTTATGCAAATGGATGTGGCCTTGTTTGAGATGAATCAGTCTGATTCAAAAGAAGATGACAGTTCACAAGAGAATTCACAAGACAGTTCAGAGGACAGTTCAGAATTTGAGGATGAAGATGATAGCACCTCTTCTGAAGGTGAAGTCACCATCGATACAATTAAGCTTCCTCATTCAGAAGATGGAAAAGGCAAAATAGAGTTTCTGGACCGTCCTGCCAGTGAAGAAAAAGAAAACAGGGACATAAACAATCTGAGAAACAGGTGATAGTTCCCGCTAATTCTGTGGAAAAGAATGTGGCTTGCTGGTTATTTTGCATTTCAGATATCTATAGTGTTTGTTTGCAAAAATGAATGTATTTTGCTTCTTGGAGAAACAGAAGCTAGCTTTTAAAGAGTTGGAAGAGATAGCATTTGGGGAATCTTCTAAGAGCAGACTGTTTTTGATCTCATGCTAAAGAGATTTAGTTTAGAAAGCTTAACTTTATGTATGGTGATGAGTGAATTTGTTGGCATCCTCTTTCATCAGCATAGACTTCGGAAATCTCAAACTTATTTTAAAGTAAAAATACAAGTTACCCATTTGTTTTTGTTTTAAATAGACCTCTTGGGGCTTCTCTGGTGGTGCAGTGGTTGAGAGTCCGCCTGCCAATGCAGGGGACACAGGTTCATGCTCCGGTCCAGGAGGATCCCATATGCACGGAGCGGCTGGGCCCGTGAGCCATGGCCGCTGAGCCTGCGCATCCGGAGCCTGTGCTCCACAACAGGAGAGGCCACAGCAGTGAGAGGCCCGCGTACTGAAAAAACAAAACAAAACCAACAAAAACTTAGGTTGGGTTTTTTTTTTTAGGTTATTATAAAGTCACATTTATTTGTTACCATCAAAATGGGTTCATTGAGGGAGAACTTTTTTTTTTAAACATCTTTATTGGAGTATAGTTTCTTCACAATGTTGTATTGGTTTCTGCTCTGTAACAGAGTGAATCAGCTACATGTATACATGTGTGCCCATGTCCCCTCCCTCTTGCGTCTCCCTTCCACCCTCTCTATCACACCGCGAGGGAGAAATTTTTTATAAAGTAAAGAATTACTTATATTTAGGTACCCTCAGACATATCTACTTTAATTAAAAAAAATCCTTTCCAGTTTGAGCTGGAAAACTGGTGCTCTGTGGTTTAATCACTGTCAGTGACTCTGTAGCCTCTCAATGCATGTAAAATTTGCTGGTTGGAAAATTTTGTGTTTTTTTTTTTGGTTTTCTTTTTCTCATAAAGGAATTTTTTGTTTGTTTCAGCTATTAAAATTATTCCTTCCAGTTGCCCACAGTTTTGAAACCTATTACTTGTAGAGAATAGGGACATCCCAGGAAAATAGGGCACAGTACATAAAGAGGTAGTAACAGGTTTTCCCTTTCAAAAGGCAAAGTGATCCTGTATTGGAGTTGCCTTTCTGCCACATCCTTGATCTTATTTAACTTGTTTGGGACCTCATCTGCCATGGGCCTGGCTTTGCTCAGGATATAGACCTGAGCATTTAAAGGACTGTCTCCAAGTGCATTGAGCTGATGAGACTTTGTTGCCTAATATTTTAGGGGTTTGTTTTAATTATTTTTTCCTACTCCTCTCATTAGCTTATAACATCTTGTAAATACGCTGAAGATAATTCTCCAAGTTCCTTCTGGTATTTTCCATTGGGAATTGGAAATCGGCTGTGCACTCAAAGTATGCAGAAGTGAACAGATCTGGAAACGAGACTTCTCAGCTGCAAAGGGTATACTTTGTAGCACCAAACACAGTGTGATGGATTATTGGTGTGAATATTTAAGGATTGTCTTCTACCAGATAATATTCGTGCCACATTGTGGGAAGAGTTGTATTTGTCTGGTTCACTCCTTAGCTTGGTGCATGGTACACAGTACGCACTGAATGATGTCAATAAATGAATTTACAGGTATATTGAGGATGTACAGGGCATTTTAAGCCATGCTATCCATGCGGATATGAAAGTGTAACTTCACTGGAAATACAAAGCCAAGTAGAAATAGTCTGATGGTCAGTGAAAGAGACTAGTCAGTCTAGAATACATATTAGTGTGTAGAATTATATTTCTCTCCTGCTATGGCCTTCTCATATAATAGGACTAGGTATTATATACAGTTAAAGAAGTCAACTAAATTCAGTTCCTCTGGACATTCTTATGACATAGAAGGAAAAGGAAAAACAAAAATTTAATATGTGATAGGGATGTCGTTTTAAGTAAGTGTGAAATGGTTGAATTATTTAATATACAGAGTCAGGGGTGGCTGTTTTTAAACAAATTTGGATACTAAGATAAATTATGTAGGTCTTAAAGATTTAAATATAAAGAAAGAAAATTATAAGTTTCATACTAAAATAGAGGTGAATATTTAATAACATTAAAAAAAAAGATGGACAAGATAGACATAAAAAGGGTCCAACTATATGTTGTCTACAAGAGATTCACTCAGAAGAAAGGACATTCATATGCTGAAAGTGAAAATATTGGAAGAGATATTGCATGAGAACAATAAGCAAAGAGAAGAGGAGTGGCTCTTCTGCTTCTGCAGCTGAGGCTGTGGCCCCTACTTTTCAGGGAGTAAACAGAGGCAGGGTCAGGGGCTGGGGCGCCCCTCCCACCCTCTGCACCCTGAGCCAGGGAAGTCAGAGGGACTTGGTCCCCCTCCCGAGTTCCAGTCTTCCTCCAATGAGAATGGTGCTAATCAATGAGGACCAGGCTATAGAACTGATTCACTGTTATAAAAGCAGAAATTAATACACCAGTGTAAAGCAATTATACTCCAATAAAGATGTTAAAAATAAAGAAAAATAAAGACCTGGGGAAAAGAGATGGTCCCCATGGAGAATGCCTATGTCCTAAGTTTATCTGCTGTCGGGTTGGCTTGAGAGAGGGCAGGAGCTACATGATGTGTTCTCTCCCTTCAAATCCATTAACTTTTTCTTTCTTGATGTACGCACACACCCACACACACAAAACGAGTATAAAGCCCGTATATATAGCATGCTAAAGGGTTGGTCTATGAGCTTGGAAAGAGGGAAATAGAACACTTGAGGCCGACTGCAGCAATGTGTTTGTGTCTGTGCATGTGCATTACTAGGTGGAGGGTCCACAGTATCCATCAGATACTTAAGGGAGAACATATCTCCCAAGTGTTCTGGATTTTGTAAATTATCATAGGACAAGAGTCTTCAAGAAAAAGCAGGTAGCTCTCTCACACACCACTCATTAAAGTAACAAATATTTATTGAGAGTCTCCAGGATTCCAGCATGTGGAATTTTCTGGAGACTAAGATGTGGAACGTAAAACATAACCACCTTCACCAAGTTTATAGCTCAGTGGAGGCAATAAGAATTAATATCTCACAGTTTTTCTATTTAAGTAGGACTCAGGGTTTAAGGTAATTTTTCTGCATCGTGTCCACAGTGTCCCAGGACTGACACCTTCCTCAAGCTCAGCACCTAGAACACAGATCTGATTGAGCTAAACTGGTGATGCACCTGCTTCCCAGCAAGGCTGTGGCCTCTAATGGCTGTCTCCTGCTCCTGTGTCCGTGGCCTGATCAGGATATGGGAGACACTTAGGCTGATTCCTCAGTGTGTTGTGTACTTCCAAGGCCGAAACTTGCTGAGTAGAACATAACTTCTTTACTTTTGTGAACATCTGGCCTCCAAAAGGCAGAAATATTTAGTGACAATGTACTGAGGACATAATTCCTTATTCATTCCCTGACCTCCGCTCTCTGTCACAGAGACATGCAAAACCATGGAATCAGGCTTATGGGTCATGACTTGGCTGTGTCAGGAAGTTCTAGGCCATGTGGGAAGACTCCTCTCTCCTCTGAGATTTCTGCTTCAACCAACGGGGAGCAGCTTCCCTTAAGGTCTGAACTGAAACCCTATAAGTTCACATATTGAAGTCCAGACTCTTGTATCTCAGAATGTGACTGTATTTGGGAATAGGGCCTTAGGAGAGATGATGAAGTTAAAATGGGTCACAAGGGTGAGCCCTAACCCAGAGCTGTGCCCCTATGAGAAGATTAAGACACAGCCATGCACACTCAGCTCATAGAGTTAAGTCCATCTGAGGATGCAGCAAGAATGCAGCCACCTGCAAGCAAGGGAGAGAGGCCTCAGAAGAAACTGAACCTGTAGACACCTTGATCTTGAACTCAAAGCCTCCAGAGCTGTGAGAAAATTAAGCCTCCCAGTCTGCACTATCTTGTTCTGGCAACCCTAGGAAAACCCTAATACAGCTTTATTTCTCCTCTATCTTGCAAATAAAACTTATGAAAATAGCACCAAAAAACAGTGTATAAACTATTTGAAAGAAAAACGCAGGGGAGCCACTGCACGGGCTGATGAACTACACATCCGTTGATTCCCCTGGTTTTCTTTGTCTGCTTCCAAAGTAAGGGAAAATAGTCAAAATCACCATGGAAGGCTTGAGTAGACACTTTAGAGAAGGCATAGCTCCATGGTGAAACAAACTTGACATGTACTCAGTTGGTAGAAATAGTAAATGCATTTTAATCCTTGGAGGTTTAAAAAATTCAATTTCTTGGATTTCTAGAGAGGTTGTAATACATGTACATGGTTGAAGGTCCTGAAAATTGCATTACATTGTGCCCTGCACCGCCTCCCCCTCTTTGCCCAGGAGCCCCTGCCCTCCACAGGTAGCCATGCATCTGGTTTCCCACTGCAAACTTCCAGAGTGTCTTTATGTGCATACAAGCAAATATGAATATACATTTCTCCTTGGCACCCTAATTAAAAACACAAATAGAACACTAGGCACGGTGTTGTTATAGCTTGCTTTTATTCATTTGACAGTATCTTGCAAATTATCCTCTATCAAGACATCGTTTCCTGCACGACAGTGCACTGAATGGATGACGTACTATAATGCACTTTGCCAATCCACGTTGGGATGCACGCTGATATTCAATAATCTGTTTATATTACAAACAATGCAGCAATGCATAATTCTGCTGCTAGCAAATGTGTAAGGTATGTTTCTAAAGGATTTATAAACTGCAGTGTTTTTAACAGAGCATTTGATAAGATACTCTGTTGCTGAATCCTTCTGTGGAGACTAGCAATGAGCCTTTCTCTTTCTGTAAACTGCAACTTATCAGATCTATCCCCCCACATATCTTTAAGAATGCTTTCCAGCCTCTTGTACCATTCAGAAACCCTCCATAATCTGCTCAGCACCTCTCTTTATTCTCACACAGGTTACAACCTTACCTGGCACAGCCTTAGCTGGCACATACCTGCTGTCTCCACCTTGCTCTCTGCCCATTTAGCAGGATTTAGAAATACTGAAAACCCCTCTTTGATCATCCCGAATTAGCTTCTGTGTGACTCAACTTTACTGTTTTATCACTAATTACAAACAATGGTAATTACAATGCTGTTGAGTAACAATAGTAATTTTCAGTTCTGTAGATCTCGGAATTTCTCACTTCACCAGTGTCTACACTAGTGGATCTCAAAACAAATTCTCAAGTCACTGAAATTGTTTCTTGCCACGACAACGCTGTATGGTCATCTAGTTTTCCTTGCAGCAGCAGACGCCAGGTAACAACCAAATGGAGGAAAAACCACCGGGATAGATCTGGATGGCACGGAAGAGAAGATGCGCCTCCACCCGTCCGAACTCATCCCCTCTGGCCCACCACAGGTCCCATTTCTCTCTCCGGTTGTCTCCTCGTCCACACGCGCGTTCAGAGGCAATTCCGGTACGAGATTCTCACGAGGAGCCTCTGACAACCGCGCCCACGCAGGACCGCGCATCGCCTCATGCCTCCTCACGACCATCACCAGACGCCCCAGGCACCTTCCCATTTCCCCATTTGTTAGGCTTCTCCAACCACGAAGCCACAGGCGGAACCGTGGCTGCGCCTGGAGCGCCCTCCCCTCTCGCCGCGACTGTCCTTGCTTTCACCTGTGGTGAGAGGACCTGATGCACACAAGCGCTTCGCCGACGAGGCCAACAGAAGTGGGGACGCCGGGCGCTCCCCCGTAGACGCAGCTCGGCTTGCAGGGGAATACCGTCTGCGGAGCCCCATGACCGCTTCTTGCGGTTTTCGGAGAAAGTGGCCGCAGGGGAGGAGCTCCACCACGGCGACGGGACCGGGACGCACCGTTTTCCCAAGGCGGCCAAGAAGCAGCACTGGGCGTCCTATTGGACGGGGCGTGGCGGTCCCGTGGGAAGGAGGACGTGAAGGCCGAGGTCGCACTTCCAGTGCCTCCTCCTTACGCCATTCGGGCCCTACACACTGCGGAGAAAAACATATTTGGGAAAAAGGGCGAACGGGATCAAGAGAGAAGGCCGGGGGAAACTTGGCGGCGTCCACGTCCGTAGGAGACTTAGAATCACTCTCAGGCGACACTTGGAAAGCGGAAGTACGACCAACGGGCCACACGGACGACTCCGGGGATGGATACCCTCTCTTGACCACATGCTTCAATGTGGGCGTTTCACGCGCAAGGGACACAAGGGAGTGCCGGTCGAACCGCCCAGACCCACCACTCAAGAACTTCTAGGGAGCACAGCGCCGGCCTCACACTACGAATGTCTGCCCGTCCAAATCCCGCGAGAGCAGCAAGCGCCCATGCGCCGGAGACCGGGACCCAAGCGCGCCATCCAACATGCTCATCGGGCCCTCCAGCAGCCTCAGCGCCCGTGCCCGGTGCGTTCACCACGTCCGGAGTGGGACGCTGGTGGACCGAAGTGGTAGAAAATGAACGCTCCTAAAGTGACTCAGAAGGACGGACCATCAAGACTCAGGCGCTCCGGAGGGCTCGCAAGACCTCTCCCTACACAACGCGGCGGGCGGCACAGGTAGAGTCGAGTCCGCTTAATTCTCGTGGCTGGAGGAGCACGGGCGGTTGCTGGTCGACCAAGCTAGGCAGCCCTCACACCACACTAGGGAGCGAGACAACGATCACACCCTCGTAAACCTACACACCCAATCTCCAGCGAACGCAGGAGGAGCCCATGCCCCGGGACCACCGGGACAGTCGCCACAAGCATAGCCGGGCTCCCGGAACGCTGCCTCGCGCCCGGCGTCCGAATGTCAGCCCTCGTGAAGATCGCCGAAGCTCCGGAGACAAGGGACGATATAAAAGCGGCCGCCAGGTGGCGCCCGACCACCGGCTCGAACGTCCCCGGGCCGGATCCCGATCGCCGAAAGGCGAGGGTGCAGTGCCGGCCGCCCAAACGCCCGAGCTCGTCTCGGGGAGTCCGCCTCGGAGTTAGCGCCCGGCTCGGCACGACACGGCGCGACCCCGGCAGCAGACGGGAGACGAGGAGCTGGGAGGATGGTGCCGGGAGGCTGCCGCGAAGGAGACGCGCTCTTCACGCTATTCCTGGGCCGCCGGCCGCTGTAAACAAGGAAAATTCTGCAGGGGGATGGACTGCGTGAACTGTAAGCTGAAACCATGAACGTACCAATAGAAAACACGGACGACATTTTATTCTGTAATTGCAGAGTGGAGATGTTACTAAAACATAAAAACCAGGGCCCAGAAACCATAAAGGAAACGATTGATAACTTGACCACCTAATTGATCTTTACATATTCCAAAGTCAAATGACAAGAAGTGGGTAGGTGGGAACATTTGTGCAAATACATGTGTACTAAGAATATTGATATCAGTATTACTTAAGAACAGAACATTTAGAAAACAGCCAATGAGAGGGACCAGGTAAGTAAATTTCAAGTACATTCAGACAATACAGTAATATCACTTTGTGCTTTGGTTTATTGATTTTTTTTAAAAAATGAGCTAGATGTATAGGTATTGACTTGGAAAAAATGTTGATGACCAGCTGTTTAATGAAAATAGCGAGTTTATATATATCTTTTGAAAAGAGTAAATGGAAAAGTAGAGGATTGGAATAGGTAAAGCAACTTTGCAAAACAAGAGTAAATTCCTCCTTACAGCCTGGAGTCAAGAACCAGAAGAATGAGTGTGTCAGAAACAAACATGAGCCACACTTCCTGCTTTTCTGCCCCCTCCTTCTGCAGTCCTGGGACAGGCAGCTGGCATCTCAGCCCCTCAATGTCTCTCCTCCACCCACACCCAGAGCTACCTACAGGCAAGAAGAACTTACACTCTGCAGGCCTGGCCTCCCTATGTCCTCAGCCTCTTTCCTCATATCAGGAACTCTTAGTAATTCACTTGGTTTGCCCAGTCGTCCATGCCAAGGGTTGCTGGTCCCAACCTACACCTGTGCAGCCTTTCTCTCCAAAAGCTTTGAGCTGATTTCCCAAGGGAAGGACATTCCCCTGACATAGCAGGTATGAGCCAAGAGGACAACTGGAAGTTCGCGCCTGGATCCATCATACAAATTTTGTGTGCACTCAACTCCCAAAGACACAAGAGCGACGGAGGGTCCACTGTATTGTTAGCGCAACATGGCCATTGCTTTCTTAAAACGCGCAGGCTCAATCAGCAAGTCCAGCTGTGGCACCAAGAAAAAAGAAACGCACACGCACACACACATATCGTCAGGTAATCTGTACTCCTGCCAGGTCAGAGAGTGGTGGGAGCAGAAAAGAAATCATTGTTGCCACTTCTTGGGTCCCCTGTGCTGACAAACCCTGGTGGCTGTATTGATGTTACTGGCGGGGAGTGAGGGCTTCGAGCTCCCTAATCTGTCATTTGCTGTCCAGTGCCCTACATTTCATTCTGTCTATCATACACTTTCTCCTCAATACACACTTACAATTAAGAAAATAATCTGCATATGTTACATTCAATTTTCAAGTTTGAGCAAAGGTGAAGAACACATAGGGAGTGACCTCCCTGGTGGCACAGTGGTTGAGAGTCCACCTGCCAATGCAGGAAACATGGGTTTGATCTCTGGTCTGGGAGGATCCCACGTGCCGCGGAATGGCCAAGACCGTGAGCCACAACTACTGAGCATGCGCGCCTGGAGCCCGTGCTCAGCAATAAGAGAAGACACGGCAATGAGGAATCCGTGCCCCTCAAAGAAGAGTAGCCCCCACTCACTGCAAGTAGAGAAAGCCCGTGCTCAGCAACAAAGACCCAACACAGCCAAAAATAAATAATAAATAAATAAATAGGAAACTCTTTAAAAAGAAAAGTACACATAGGATAATTGAGTTATTGTGAAGGAAGGAAATTTTATTTATCTTCTTTCGTAGACTTAAAAATGTTCAAATATAGTCTATAAAAAGCTTAATATTTAAAAAATTAGAAATAGTAAACAATTCCTCATTACTCTTTATTGTCCAGCATCCACCTCCACACCAGCACCTTTCATATCTGCTCCACCCCCCACTCCCCCACCCCCACCCTGGGTCTGCAAACTTGTTTCTCTCATTACTATCACCTGTGTTCACCACACACCTAAGGCTGTTGTCATTCACATGGTAATTAGGGAATTTTTCTTTACTGAGGCTAAGGGCTGTATTTATTGTTTTTAGTGAAAATCTCTCCCATGTGTTCTGTGAAGTCACAGCCTTAATGGAGTCTGGAACAAGTGGGTGTGAATGACGGAAGGAGATTATTTCCACATCAGTCTCCCTAACAGGGTGGTGAACATAACTGGCATTAGTATTTCATGGGTGCACTTAGAAGATCCAGGCCAAAAGGAGAAACCTGACCATTTGGCAAAAGAGGGACCAATTCAAGAATAAAAATAAGTCTCTTCTCACCTGTTGTTTCATTGTAAGGAACTCAGCCAACACTTGTCCGCCTCTGCATACTTATGCAGGGTCAGATGAAAAACTGAGCAGGTAAAGATGAGGAAAGGGAAAGCAACCAAGAGAATCCAGGCATTTAAAGCATTGTTAGGCATTCCAGGCATGAATCCCCAGCCACTCACCTGGGAATGAGCTCTACCACCTAACCCCCAGGCATGTGTAGATATGGTGAACCCTTTCTCTCCAGGGTCAACAATAAGGCAGTGTAGGCTACTGCACATAATCAAGACAGTAATATTTTCATTTACACATAAAACATGAAAATTCTTGGGTGTTGTACTTTTATTAGAGCTACTTTTTCAGAGTTATTTCATTAATGTTCAGTTCCTAGGAGTTACACCAAACTGCAGGAAACCCGCAAAATGATCAGTTGGGGAATGTTGACTCCACAGAAAGAACACCACTCTCAAATGTTTCATGAAATAATTCTTGATCAAACGCACCAGGATTTTTTCTCCAACACCCGCCCCAGTGCTTCAGAGGCCCCACCCTCCCTGCTGTGCCCTCTCCCCACACCCCGGATGCCCTTGCCCTCAGTCACCTTGGTTCCTCCCCATGTGGGAATCAAGCAACATGAGGGCCTCAACCCTATTGCTGCCCTCCATGGCCTTGGACCATGTGGCCAGGCCACTTTGGATCTACTTCATGGTGGGGAAAACAATCCAGGGACTCATGTCTTGTTGGAAGGTCTTGTCACACAAATCAGGGCTAAAAACCCCTTGCACAGGAAAGCAGCAGGAGTACGTACATCATAAGCCCACTGTTGGCTACCACAATCCACACAGGGCAGACACGCTCATCAAATATAGAGTGAAGTTTAATTTGGGGTGAAATTTAGTCGACACCTTCAGATACATTAGTGAAAGAGTAGGTGGAGTTCTGTCCTACTAAATGTCATGGGGAGAAACATTCTTCACTTCATAATTTTTCTATAGGGAAGTATGTGTCAACTGTCAAGTGCTACCTAAGTCAATGTTAATCATTAACTACTGCATAGACAAATACTGATAATGTGTCAGGAAGAGGGGTGGATCACAGCCCTTTGATCCTGAGATCCTGAAAAGAGAAAACATTCCTTTTGAGACCCTGTGATTGAGATTTACCTACGTTTGCTCATTTATCTTTCGTACAACCCTGTTACTTATAGATTAGTTACCTTTTAACAAGTAACATAAGCTAGGTTCTGAAATTTTGCTTATGTGAGAAGATCATGCAGCTAGAAAATGACAGAGCTAGAATTCAAACGTAGCTCAGGCTGTTTCTGAATCTCAAATTCCTAAATATGCTGGTGTTGAGGTGTGGATCCCAGATTCAAATTTCACCTGGATATGTCGCCTATCAAATCAGTGGTTGGAATCCTCCCTGTTATCATAACACTTCCCCTCCAGTCTGTTCACACAATGACTACCGTGCTTAGGGTCTCCCAACACAGGAATCCTCCAGTGCATTGACCCAGCCTCCCGATCATTCCCATGTCTCCTGAGTTTTATGGAACAATTCTCAGGTCCCTCTGACCTCTCAGCACAGCTGATGATCAAGACCCCAATCAGAGATGACAAAAAGACTCCGCTTCCTGTGGCTGCATCTATCATACGTATCTCCCAATGAGTTTTATAAATATCTGCATCCGACCAGGACGTGATCATAAACCATTCTCCCATGCTTTGCACGCACTTCGAATGTTCCCCTTGTTTTTTTGAATCCCTGAAATTCTCACCTTCCCTCACTTTCAACAGTGTGTTCACCTCCTACCATGCAGATGAAGTAGAATATTCGAAGAAACGTGTCAGCTCACTGTCATGAAGTCAACACCTATTCCTGAATCTTCACCCATTGGCGATGCCGCTCCTGTTTAAACTGAAAGTCATTTCTACTCCTGGATAAGCCCATTTTTCTCAAATGAATCCCCTTCCCTCCTGCTCTCTGGAGGATATTTTATTATTAATTGTAAACTGAAGCTCTTCTACCAGCTAACACCCATCTCTTCCCAGTCCATTCCCTTTCATCTTTTTCAGTTTCTTCATTCTTTTTTTTTTTTTTTTTTTTTTTTTTTTTTGCGGTACACGGGCCTCTAACTGCTGTGGCCTCTCCCGTTGCGGAGCACAGGCTCCGGATGCGCAGGCTCAGCGGCCATGGCTCACGGGCCTAGCCACTCCGTGGCATGTGGGATCTTCTCGGACCGGGGCACGAACCTGTGTCCCCTGCATCAGCAGGCGGACTCTCAACCACTGAGCCACCAGGGAAGCCCCTCAGTTTCTTCATTCTTGAAACAAAATCTCTGAACCAATTTATCTCTACTTCCTGCCCAATGAATTTCCTCTTTCCAAAGTAAACTGAAAGAGCAGTACAGGATTAGTGACAATCTCTGGGCGCCCCTCCCACAGTTTGATTTACTAGGGTTGATCTCCCTGTTACTGTTGACTTGCGTATACATAAACCTTTATAACATTATAGTTATCTCTCCGTGATTAAATCCAATGAATGTTTCTCAGTATTTTACTTGAACCCAAGCAGAATTGGACTATGACCTCCGTCAGGAAATTTATATTTCCAAGGTCCTCTGACATCACAAACTCCCCACTGCCTTTAAACTGGTCAGTTCCTGCCAGTGTACTCTGCACGGTTCTCCTCAAACAATACTATTTCAACATCTCAAGACTCCATTGTAACCCTCTTCTCTCTTTTTACTATATACACCATCTTCGAAAACTGTTATAATTATTCAGTCTATGGCTGTTACCACTATGATAATAATGCGTAAAAACGAATGCTAGATTTCATTTATGAGGTCTCATCCATAATTGCATGGGAAGCAGACACCTACAATGAAATGTATATCAGACAGAAGCCAGGACTTCCTCCCCAAATAGAAACTATTACTCCTCTCTTCTGCAGTTTCAGATAGCGGCTCCACTAATTATTTGGGGCTCAGTCATTGACACAACGTCCCAGAACCACACAAACAGAACCAAGCATCGATTTTATCTCTACAATGAGCGCTCTCGTCTCTGTTCATCTCCTCCCTGATATACACATATATAGTTCCAGCTACACTTATACTGCTTCACTTTCAGGTTAAATGTCAGTGCCTCAGAGATTCCTTCTTTAAATTACTAGCTAAGTAACTCTCCTCTCTCTGTTGTCTTGAATAGAACGTACAGGCAACACACGTAATATTTCGCGATATCTCTACTCATCTTTATTTTTTCTTTTCTTTTTTTCCTGTTTTCCTCTCTGCACCAATTGCAGAAAAGTAAACCGTAGAGTCATAAAGCAAGTTTCTCTTGACTATTACATAAGGATTGTAAATGCACAGAAATTCCATGTACACAGTAATCTAATCTACTCTCAGATGGCCTGTGACCAATGTTCTTTCATCAAATTAAATAACTATCTTTAAATTAATAATTCTTTGAATAATAAATGACTTTGATTCGTCCTGGGGAAAATTTTATTTAGTAATCACCAGAAACAAAATGTGTGGGAAAACTGTGTTTGTGTCTTTACTTAAGTATGCAACAACCACACTCCTGAGTTCAAAGTTTTAGTCTCTTTCTATAGAATCAGGCATAGAATTGTCTGTGGGCTCCTGTTAATAGATCTGATAACCTCATATATTTTATAATCATAAAGAACTCCTTTAATCTGGACGCCAATCAGGATAAATCTAATCAAGGAACAACTTCCCTAACACAAACTTTTCCTTCTTGACACGTTAACCACTTAGATACATGTAAGGAAAGTATAAGAGATTCCTTTAATTTGCTAATATTCTAAAAACCTCCAAAAGCAGTCTTGATGCCTTGGCCGGAGGTCTCACTGTTTTGTGAATTGTGGCCAGTTCTGGGAAGAGAATTGCAGCTGGAGGATTAGTCTTTATATAAATATGTTTAACCTACAAACAGCCCATCAGGTTGTGGGTTTTGTGTGGCTTTATATAAGGACTGGTGTTGTTTGATGATATCAAACATTCAAGGAAGATATTTTTAGGGTTTTATAGCATTTGTATTTTAATACCAAGGTAAATAATAATTAAATTATAATCAATTACATGAAGTTTCCAGGGAGGCAGGAGAGAAAAAAATACAATTGGAGATATTGAGCTTGGCCAAGGAAGAGATGATTCTTCAATTTTTACTATGGGCTTGGGAATAAACCGTGAGGAATATTTGTAGATTTTGTGACAGTGAGCTGAAGAATTTCCTCAAATTATCTGATTAATGTGTCTAGTAGAAGGTGGTCCCTTTTGTGGAAAGTGGCAAAAGTACTGAGAACGATTAAAAGTCAAAAGATATGGAGAATGTCTGAAATATTTGTGAGGCATAGAATAAGACTTAATCATCTAGATATAGTACAATGGCCAGCGATATTTGAAAGATGTTGGGAGATTTGTGAACCCCACCAGATTTAATATCCTAGTTAGATTCAGTCATGGAAGAAGCAGGTACTTGGAGCCCTCCAAGATTGGAATCTTGACCAGCAAATGTGATGAATTTGGAAGGAATATGGAAAGAGGAATATGGAAATTGTTGGTCTTCATAACTATATGTTGAAATTACTTGATTTGATTAATTTGGAATAAAAATGAAGACGGTTGGCACACATGTTAGGAGAGTGGGGTCAGTGCACTGGAGGTTCTCCTAGCATTTGGGGCGAGGGAGGAAACTGACTAATAACTTGGAATATCATGGGTTAATTACCTTTAAAAACTCTTTGATTTTTATTTCCTAATAAATAAATTTGGGATACTAATATTTCCCTTATGAGAAGCAGTAGCCAAAGCCTTCTTAGTTTGACCGTGGGAAACAAGATTACTCCTCTTTTCTCATAGGCCAGTTCACATTTGTAGGTGGGGTGGTTGTTCACTCCCAGGTAAAGATTTATGGGTTCATGAGTCTTAGGTCTGAAAACTCTAGATAGGATTCAAGTCTCATGGCTTTCTTCTCTTTCCTTGGATTTTCCTGCTTAGAGTAAACAGTGTCTCTGAGAGAGAATACTAGCAGCTGAGTTCTTGGCAATGTGTCTCCAGGTGAGTGGGGACTTGCTGTTTCTCCTGCTTTGGTAACTCTCTTTCTGGTGGATAAAAAGGTGTCACCACTTGGACTGAGTGCTCTAAGTGTATCCTGGTGCGAGTCAAGGCTCTGAGCACTAGTCCTGTCATCTGGCATCTCTGTGAGTATTGTGGAGTAGGGCAAGGGCTAATACAGCAACCATCTCCTTTCCAACATTTATACCGACGTGCTCCAGACTCCATGAAGGCTGTGATGGTAAAGTGGGCACATGAGAGGTTGTATTTCCCTCTGCTCAGCCATGGGTTTGACGGGGGTGTGACTCACTCCATAAGCGAGTCTGCGATGCAGTGAGCTCTGTCATGTGATGGACACAAGTGGAAGGATGAGCAAGAGCAGAAGTTCAGGGTCTGGAAGGGGAGGAGGTGTGTGGACAGGTGAGATCTATACATCCAGGGTCAGAGATGCTAGCTAGAGGGCTGTTCTGGGCTGAGGGTGCAGGAGAAAGAGAAGAAGCCCTTCAGTAGGACTGGCCCAGAGAGGACAGTGGAGCCAAGTTTCCTTTTTTTCTTTGTTTTTCCAATTTTTAATCTGTTTTCTGAGAATACAATTGACTATTTTGAAAACTCTAAAAAGTCACAACAAAATATGCCCTTTCATTCTTGTTCCAAACCAGCCATTTTCCCCCTGTTTAGGAACCTTTGTTCAGAAACTGGAAGCACTATACAGAAAGCATTTTTTCCTTAATTGGTGCATTGAGTAGGATATAGTAGGTAGAGGAACACTTAGAAAACTGTGGCCATATGTGAAGCCCTGGAGAGACCTGAACCATCGAGAGTCTCCGATTAGTCTCTGAGCAGGGAAGACAGGAGGAAGCTACAGGAGAGACCATGATAGTCAAAGTGGTGAGGTCCCAGGAAACGAGGAGGGAAAGAGGGACCTCAACCCACAGGAAAGGTCAGTTGGGGATCATCTTACAGTTTGGCAACCCCGGGACCGCTGGCTTGAAAAGTTGAGCCCGTCTGTCCTCATATCTGGTGATGAATGCATGGTCTGTGTCGAGGTTAGGTAGGCAGCAACTGCGGACCCCAAGTTGTATATACAGTCTGTTCACTCACACAAAATTGTGGACATTGCATCAAGGCTCTCTGACTTTTTAATGACTCATTCACCTGTAGCTTTTATTTATTGGGTTTTGTTATGTTCAAACGTGTCATGTCAGCTCATTTAATCACTCAACTCTCTTGAAAGGTTATTAAAGTATTTCCCACATGAGAACAGTGAGGTTTGTATTGGGGAATACTTTGCCTGTAGTCACTGCTGATAAGTGGCGGAACATGTAAATTGCCTGTCTTGTGCTAAGTCTGTAGATTTAACTGAAAGTAGTGGGGAGCAGGGATATTTATGAATTCCCAAGTACACATTTTTTAATTGCCAGTCAGCTCACAATTAACATTCTATTGTGGATTGTGCAGGTTATTTCACACTACCCCTCATGTGATGCTCCTTTACCATGAAAGTCACTCTGTATTCAGAGTGTGCCCATCTCTGTGATGCACCTGAAAGGCATATGCCAAGTCAGCCCAGAAGAACATTGGATTTGATGTCAAACAGGTTTGAGCTTTTGATACACACAGCTGCCTTTTCTCAGTACTGTCACCCTCGACCATCACCTCTGAACATTTGGGGAAAGTGGGCAGCCTGAACCAGAATGTCCTGCATGTTTTTAGGAATCAGTGACTTTCAAGACATGTGACTGTGAACTTCATCCAGAACTGGGATAATGTCAATTGCAGGTTTCTTTGAGTGAAATGTCTCTGGAATCTTGTTGAAGTAAATGTGGAAAACTCCCTCCGATGGTGTCACAATTCTGTGAACGTATCAATCTTATTAATCTAACCTTCTGCATATTCCTTGGCCTTAGAGGAAAAGATGGCTCTGTGGCTACTGGTGCTAAACGTCAACGCAGCACCGATTGTTTCAGTCCCTCCCTTTTGGTGCTTTTCCTCATCTTTATCTCGCCAACATCCCACCCATTTTATTTTTCATTTGTTTTACCCTTCAAGATATATTCTAATTGTCAATATCCTATAATATGTTTCCAATTTCTTATATATTGCTCCATTTCATACTTTTTCTCTGTGTTAAAGATCAACATTTTAAAAATGTTCACAGACAGTAGCTTCAGGAAGAAGCCATTTATCTGAAGGCCAATAGTAAGTTTATGGGGATAAACCCCACTGTCCACATTAGAGACATGATATAAGGGTAAGAGGAATTCAGCTCAACCATCTGACTGAAAGTGGACTTTAACGCTGGCCCGGCAGAGGCTTTTGAATAGTTTGCATTTGGAACCATTTCCCCCCCCCAAAAAAAAAACTGTACCTTGAGTTTCAAAAGGGCAGTTGCTTAAATGTAGCTCAGGTATATAGTGTTTGAAAAATAAAGAAGACCGAAAATTTAATCAGAAAACGATGGCAGTGAGAGGCTACAAAACAGAAAAATCTATGTGAATTCAGCAAAGTGAGACTCTATGTGAATATCAGTAACATGGTGGGGTGGGTAGTTAGTGGAGACCATCACTGAGGGAGCAGACTAGAATTCATGTGTAGAGAACTAAAGAAATGAATTTTATGTGAGCAAACTTTTAACAGTCTTTCCTTTCCTTATCAATAGCAGAGACTTCACACTGGAGAAGAGCCCACTGAATGTAACAAATATGAGGAGATTTCACAAAGAACTCAACTATCACGCCATATGAGTGACCTCTCACAGGACAGAAACCCTATGCTTGCAATCAATTTGGATGCGCCTTCAGCCTTTATTCATCATTGAACTAACATAAGATAATTTAGACTGGAGTGAAACCATGCAGGTCTCATCAATGTGGGAAGGTTTGTAGACAATGCTGTAACCTTAGATGACATGAGAAAACTCACCCTGTAGTGAACCCCTATATATGTTATAAACGTGGCGGATAGTTTAGCTGGAGCCTCATATTTAAATACACCAAAAACTCACACTAGAGAGAATGCTTAGTGTGATAAATGTGGGACAGACTTCAGCAGAATCTTAACTTTTATTCACACTGATGAACTCACAAGGTGAAGGCCTCTGTCTCAAAACACTGTCAAATCTGGTGCCTCAATTATTCTATTCTATTTATTTTTTCTATTAATGTGCCTCTTATGACTTAAAATTGAATTACAAATACACTAAATTTTTCACAAGAGTCCTAGTCCTAGAGAATTTGTGGACCCGGCCATGAAAATTCCAAGAATTCAGTCAGGTAGGGATTTATTCCTGCAACAGAATTTTTTATCCAAAATGTTTTTCCCCCACCTAGAACAGATAGATATGTCAGAATCAAGAAGGTGGAAGATCATTCCAGAAACACAATATTGTAAAGCAACTATACCCCCAATAAATAAAATAAGGCAAGATAAAATAAGATAAATCATTGCAGACATGGAGAGCTCCATTTTCAGATTTGGAGAAGGTAGGGGCTTCCTGATAAGGTCTGGCTCCTCTTCAGATACATTGCTTTTACTTTGTTGGCCTAAAAACATTCATTATAACCCTAAAGTCCACGGATGTCTAATGGGTGAAAGCATGGTATTGTAGGGGTCTATAAAGCATGGGATGTTGTCTGCAACATTTGTGTGTCTGTGCTCCTGTCTGTGTACATGCACACGCACACACACAAACGTGCAAGCAAGGGAGAGAGCATATAGCATCCATTTGAACCTAAAGAGAAAATGTGAGTCTGGAATCAATGGTATAAATGTGTCATCAGGAGAGAGAGCATCCAAGATACCTTAGTCATTAATTTATCAAATTTTCAATTATTAACAAATATTTACTGAAAGCTTCCAGGATTTCAGAACTTGGCTTGTTATGAGGACTAAATTGTAAATAATACAATGTTCCTATCTTCGTAGAACTCTACATTCTAACGCAGTCAATTCAAATACACTGCAATATAAAATTTCTGATATTGAAAATCAAACATACATAAAGGTTTGCAAATTGTGTAACTACAAAATGTTTGCTACTATTTACAAAGAAAGGTTGCCACTTTAAAAAATAAAATTGAGATTATAACAGTGTCATGATAGAACTTTGGAAGGCCAAACATTGTCAAAAAGACTGGGCTTTAAAAAAATATTTTACAAAATTCTGAACCTTTGAAAAGCTATTCTGCAAGATTTGGGAAGATTAAAGATAGATTTCCATTTCTAACAGCCAAGATAATTGTTCAAAATATTATGAAAGAAGTATTTTAAATTAACTGTTCAATTACAAAATACACTTTTGAAAATCAATAAAGGTATTTATTAGAATAAAAAAACTGTTGCACATGCCCACTAAAATTCCATTTAACATCCATTTTAATCGAGATTCAATGCGGCATCATTTTATTTATTCATTTATCTTCTTCCAGTTTTACTGAGATATTACTGACATAGAGCACAGAGCAACTTTACAGTGTATAATGATTTGACTTACATATGTTACGAAATGATTATCACACTAAATTTAGTGAACATTCATCATCTCATATAGATACAAAATTAGCGAAATAGAAAAATGTGTTTTTCTTGTGATGGGAACAGTTATAATTTATTCTCTTAACCAGTTTTATGTGTAGGAGACAGAAGTATTTATTATCTTTATCATGTGCTATATTGCATCCCTGGTACTTCACCTCTCTTTCGGCTGGACGCTTGCAGTTTGGGCCACCTTCATCCAGTCCCACCCTTTCCCACGCCCTGCCTCTGTGGACCACAAATTGGACTGTTATTGGATGAGTTTGTTTGCTTGTTGGTTGGCTGTTGAAATATAACTGATCTACAACACTATGTTACTTCTTGTTACACAACAGAGTAATTTGGAATGACTATACATTTCAAAATGAGCACTGGGTCCTCTGCTTGGGGAAGGGCCAGGGCACCGGCGCGTCTGAGGCCCTGGGCCCCGCCGCCAATCTCAGGGACAGGCCCCTGTCTGCGGAGGACAAGGCAGCCTCCGGGTGCCAGAGGATATGCTGGGATCGCGCCCCTTCTCTCCGTCCTCCGACCCCAAGTTCCCTCGGCGACGGGAGAGACAGCGGGCTGGGATGTGCGCCTAGGGAGGGAAGCAGGTGCGGTTCCGGCCACGGGAGGCTGATCTCGGCCGGTGAGAAGCCCTCTGCCGGGCCGAGGACCCGCTCTACCGCCCGTGGTGCTCCCATGACTGCCGCTTCCCCTGAGCGCAGAGGAGCGGGACAATCTCCTGGGCCTGCAGGCCGTTACGTTCCTCTCCTCGCCGCCTCCAGGTCTCCCGCCACGCATCCAGCACCTGTGACGTCAGCGAGGGGGGCGGGAGCTCGTGCGGATATGGACCCAGCCGCAATCGCCGCCCCAGCCCGGAGCTCTGTCGTGTGCTCTGCCCGACCCGCGGTCGCTCCTTCCCGGACCTGCAGGCCGAGCTGACACTGACGCCAGAGGCGCCGTCGGGTTTTCCTGGCCCGTCCCGGGACACCGGGCCGCTTCTACTTCTGGCTCCACGTGCTTCCCGGTCTGTAGCTTAAGAGCCGAAGGACGCAGCGCCGGGTCGCTTCTCTGGCTGCACGTTGCGCGCAGGGTCAGCATTGGAACAACAGCGCGGGGGTCAACTACACAGTGCACCCCGCGTGCTACTTGTTTGATCTTTTTCTCTGGTGTGAAAAGGCCCAGATTTCCCATCCTGGGCAACAGAAATGTTCTTTATAAATGTTTTGTAGAAGATATTCTGTCCCCTACCAAAATAATATATTTGGTGGCTTGAACTGTCAGAGTCATCCGCTGGTGTTGGCCGTGAGGTTGAAAAGCAGGTCACTGCCGCAACCACTTTTGGGTGCACAGAACCCACAACAGCTGTCAGACTCTGGCCATTAGCCCTCAGAGAAGGTGGACCCGTAGCGGCTGGACTCCAAGCCAGGGGTGGGGCTGGAAAGGCGGCTTTCTGTCCCTCTGGGAGCCACAGAAGTTAGTGGTGAATTGATGAATGAGGATCTGTGCCCAGCAAATAACTATTGCTCGGAACTCTTTGGTCCCATGCATGCGGCCGGACAGAGAGCACAGGGTCAGGACAGTCTCACTCACTGCTGGTGGATGGTGACGCCAACAGGAGGGGACCATACATGAGCAGGGGGGGCACCCTGGGGGAAGAATAAGTCCCCTCCCATCTTGGGCAGATTTTGGTAACTTGTTTTTTGTTTTGATTGTAGTTTTCATATTTTCTGGGGGAGGGCTAGTACAATCAATTCGTTTTGAAATGTTGGTCTCCAAGGAGGGATGTTTGCACTGTAATTCGAGACAACAGGCCATTGCATCCTACATCCCGTCGGCCAAATTACACACCCAGCTTGTGCTGGTAGGAACTGCAAGCTAAGAGTGGTTTTTATATATTTAAATGGCTGAAAATAATTCATAAAAAGATTATTTGCAACCCTCGAAAATTATATAGCATTCAAATTTCCTTGTCAATAAATAATGTTTTATTGAAACACAGTTATACTCCTTTATTTACATTTTGCTGTAGCTGCTTTTTGGCTACAATGACTGAGATGAGTAGAAATAACAGACATCCTATGACGAATCTAAAATATTTACTCTCTGGTCCTTTACACAAGTTTGCCAACCCCTGCTCCAGAAAAGCGGGGAAAAAATGTTTTTTGAAACTCATATGCTGGGATTTATACTTTTAAAACAGTTAAACTTTTAGCGAATTTTCTCCCTGGAAACAAACTTTAGGTAGATGTAAATATGTTAAATTACTCTCAGTAATCTCAGTTAGAATAAACACTAATTCACAATTATTCCTGTACTGAGGAAGGGAATCCACCTGCAGATATTTTTATTTTCATCTCAGAAATAATCACAAATTAGTGTAACTAAAACCTAGCACCCACACAAATTAACATCAACTGCATAAACTGCTAGATATTTCTGAGCCTCAAAATAGAACATTGTAAGCCATAAAAGTATTTACTTTAAATTTTGGTTTGGCGACATCTCTTGCCTGTGACAGTGTTTACCAAAGTTAATTGATCACGGAGAATTTCATCAAGAATCATTTTCTAATAGAAAACTATCAAGAGTAAATGCACTATAATTCACACTGGAGTAAAATAAACCAGAAAACAATCACATTGATGAAACAATGAATATGTAATTTACATAAGAATATAAAAATGTATAACAACAAAAAAATCACTTCTTACCTTATTTTCTGTTATTAAATATAAAAACAGATTATGCAACTTCCAGGTATTCTTGCATCTGGTAAGCCATTTCTTTCTTAAAATGGCATTATTGCATAATGAAACATATAGGTAAATGCATTTTTAGATTTTTATTTTGTATTTAGGAATACATTTAAGTTCAAATTTACCAATAGTGTATATAATCGCATTGGGACTATATACACTACAGAACACACTGGGAAATTCTAGATTTTATGATAATAATGTGTTATTTTGGATTGCTTTGGGTTTTCAAAAAAATTAGAAAGAAATTAAGAGTCCAATATAAAGAGCAAGATAGAAATCCTCTTGTCTGTTATCCTTTAAAATGGTATCCGGTTGAATTTTGAATAAAATGGATAATGAAAGGAATTTTAACAGGCACGTACAGGGAATTTTTATCCTTATAAAAATCGTTACTGATTTTCAAACGTATAGTTTTGAATTGTAACAATTTAAAAAATACTTATTTTGGAATATAGAGAAGATCAAACCTGGATCTTAAGACAGGAAATCTAGCTTTGCTCTCCTCAATTCACGTAGAGAAGGTTTTCCAAAATTGAGAATTTTGTAAAATATTTTTACTGACCAGTCTTTCTAAAAATATATAACTTTTCAAAGTTCCAGAATTGAGACTGTTTTAAATGTCAATTTTATTTTATGAAGTGCCAACTTTTTATTGTAGACCAGTAGTGATATTTTGTGACTACACAATGTATGAACATGTCTTTTTTTTAACGTCAGAAATTTCATTTGGCAAATGATTCTTATTACCTGCATTAGAATATAAAGTTCTATGAAGAGAAAGGCGTTCTGCTATTTACAGTTTAATCATCATAACAATCCAGGTTCTGAAATGTTGGAAGTTCTCTTTAAATATTTAATAATTGAAAAGTTTATAAATGAATGAACAGGGTGATTTAGCTTATTTTTCTCCTGCATGAATCCTTTATGCTAATAATTCCTAAATGGCATTTTCCCTTTTGATCAGATGGTTGTTACAGTGTCACTTCCTTGCATGGGTGTGTGTGTGTGTGCACTCAGATGCACGTACACACAGTAATGTTGCAGCTAACATGATGGGTTTTTTAAAGGAATTTTTTTTAAGTATTTTCTTCATTTTAAAAGATTTTTATTTTTATTTAAATACCATTTTAAAAGATTTTTATTCAATTTTTTACAATATTGTTACTGTTTTATGTTTTGGTTTTTTGGCTGCAAGGCATGTGAGATCTTAACTCCCCGACCAGGGATCGAACCCACACTCCCTGCATTGGAAGGTGAAGTCTTAACCTCTGGAATGCTAGGAAAGTCCCCATGATGGGCTTTATAGGCCCTAGAATACCATTTCTCAACCCATTAGATTTCAATGGACCTCAGGGTTATAACGAATGTTTTGGCCAACAAAGAAAAAGAAATTGAACTGAAAAAGGCCCAGAACTCATCATGCAGCCTCTACGCTCTCTCTAGCTAGCCTTCTTGAAGGTTTAATTGACAAAATAGACATTGTCTCTACGGTGATCTTTCTCCCGGAACTTTTTTTAATACCATTTTTCTACATCAAAGAGTAAAGCTTTAAAGGTAGACTTACCAATGGCTCTGTGAGGGATCTCCTTTGTGTTTACATGATTTAGTATATGCACCACTCATTGTTCTAATACATTTTTAAAGTAGAACTCTTTTCATGTCTGCAAAGATCTTTCACAGATCTTTCTCAGTCCTGAAGATATCTATCTGTTCTTCTTGGACAAAACAAACAAAGAAACCCTTGGCTACAAAATGCTATGTAGGGATTAAACCACCATCTGACTCTGAATTCTTGAGTTCTTCCTGTCCATGTACCCACAGTTATTCACCTTTCTTTAAATATAATTAATGTATACATTTTTTAAAGTCATACGAGAAATAGTAAGTGAACGTTAAGTAATAGAATTAATTGAAGCAGCAGAGGTTAATCACAAAGTATGTGTGTATTTATTCTAGAAGCCATTCGTCCGGAATGTGTATACAGATATTTGGACCTAATGTACGAGTTAACACACATCATACTATGTTTTACATTTTCAGTTAAGATTCATCATTGTTTCCTGATTGATCCCAGTCTTTGTAATTATGATTATAATTTTATAAAGTCAGAAAGTGTCTAACTGATCAACAGTGACAGAGTATTAACAGAAAATGCGTTCATTCTTACTTATCACAATATTTCATGATTTTGAATGACACATACCCACTCAGTAGTGTTTATGTATTTGCAAATCCTGATCTACTGAAGCAGGTTTGCTTCGTTTCTTCTTACTTGATACTGAATATTGCTTGCAGCACTTCTCAAGACCTTTCACCATCTATATATTTATATTGTATATTTAATAATAAGACAATTGCTGAAGGACTGAATTATTGGCTCAATTGCATGCTAACACATTCTTTATAGACTATTTTCCCAGTATGAGTTTTCTGATGAATAGCAAGTGAAAGATTTTCCACATTGTCTTTAGAATTGGCATCTCCTCAGTGTGAGCACTTTCTTGTTCAGTCAGGAATAAGGAATCACTGAATAATGTCTTTCCTTCATTACACTGAGACTATTTTTTCAGTGTGAACCCTCTCATGTCTAAAGACTCCATGACTAATGGAACTCTAGCATTCATTTCATCGGATTTCTTCTACAGCAGTGATTAGATGGTTTACCCCAAGAGGGCTCTCCTCGTAGTAAACCTTGGGATGTCTTCTCTACTGTGTCAGGGATGCAGCCCACTCTGAGTTCTCTGTGTATTCTGAGGCTGGAGCTCCAACTGAAGGCTCTTCCACCATGATTACAGGGTCAGGGTTTCTCTCCACATGACTTTCCTGTGGTTTAAAAGGGATAATTTCTGGCTGAAGGCTCAATATCACTGATTACAAACACAGGGTGTCTACTCGGTATGAATTCTCTGGTGTTGATAAAAGTGGGAGCTCTGGGTAAAGGCTGCACCACATGGATTCCAGACATAGGGTGGCTCTCCTGTGAGTTTTCTAGTGTGTATAAGCATGAGAGCTGCGTTTAAAGGCTTTTCCACATTCATTGCATTTGTAGGCTTTCTCATTAGTGTGAATTCTCCCCCATGACTAAGGTTATGGCTATGACTAAGTGTTTTCTCACATAAATGATATTCCTTGTGGTTTCTCTCCTGTGTGAATGTGCTCATGTTATTGAAGCGTTGGATGGTCACTGAAAGCTCTTCCACAGTCATTCCAAACATAGGGCTTCTCTCCCGTGTGAGTTTATTGGTGTGAATAAAAGTCAGCTCTGTCTCTGCATTACCTTGATAAGGTTCGTCTTCTCTAGTGTGAGCTGTTGGTGTATAAATGCGAGGCTTCAGCTGAATTATTTCCCACGTTCAGCACATTTGCAAGAGTCACTCCAGAGTGCACTCTCTCATGTTGTCTAAGGTTGGAGGGTGACTAAAAACCTTCCACATTCTGAGATCTGCATGGTTTCCCTCTAGTAAAATTAGCTTATGTTAATTCAGTGACGAATAACGGCTGAAGTCTCTTCCATTCGGGCTGAAAGTGTAACACACGTGGAGTTAAGGTTGTTGTATGTGACATGTCCTCATATTCATTGCATTCAGTGGGCTCTTCTCCAGCATGAAATCCCTGCTATTGACAAGGAAAGAGAGGCTGTTAAAAATTACTCACATAATAATCATTCAGTCATTTCTCTACATGTGACTTCTAGGCGGCTTCCTCAGTGATGGTCTTCATTGAAAATCTCCCCATGTTAGTTACATTCACAGGTAATGTTACTTTGCTGAATTCACACAGATTTTCTATCTGGTAAACCCTCACTTGTCATAGCTTTCTGATTAAGATTTAGGTCTTCTTTATGTTTCAAACACTATATCCATGAGGTATGTTTAATCAATTACCTTTTCATTGAAGCCCAGGTTAGTGTTTGACATGTAATGTCAAAAGACATGGGTCCTCAGATTGTTCCATCCTCCATTAAATTGATAGAAAATCTCCTGGCCACATGTCCAAGGACATGGAGGGCAGAGCTAAGGTTGAGTCTCTGATGTTGCTGATTTCCACATGGGGAGGAACCAAGGTGACTGAGGGCAAGGGTATCCAATGTGGTGGGGGGGCACAACAGGGAAGGTGGGGCGCTAAAGTCCTGGAATGGGTTTTGGAGAACAAATGACGGTGCCTTTCACCAAGAATTATTAAATGAGAACTTTGCAAGAGGTGTCCTTGATGTGGAGACAGGACTCTCCAGGAGATCATGTAAGGGTTACCTGGGAATAAGTGTTAATCCTAGGAACTGAATATTAATAAAATAATAACTGAACAGTAAGTGGAATCAAAGTATAACACCCCATAATTTGCATTGTTTTCTGCAAAATGGGGATATTATATCCTCTCCACACGCCGAGTAGCCAATGCAGCCCTGTTCTTGACCATGGGAGGAAAAAGCGTTCCTTCTGTCTGCGCATGCCTGTGGGTAAGGTGGGAGGGGTCACTCCCAACTGAGTGGTTGGGGATTGATGCCTGATATATCTAACAATACTCTGAAAGGCTGGGTTCTCATGGCTGCTTTCTCTTTCCTCAGATTTATCTGCTTGATTTCCGCATTGTCCCTGCATAAGGATGCAGAGGAGGGCAGATGGTGGCAGAGTTCCTGATAATGAAACAACAGGTGAGTAGAAAACTTACTTTGATTCCTGTATTTATCCATCTTTTGCCAAATGGTCAGGTTTCTACTTTGGGTCCGGGTCTTCTAAGTGCACCCAGGAAATATTAACGCCAGTTATGTTCACCACCCTGTTAGGGATATGGCAGGTCAGGGACCAATGTAGAAACACTCTCTTTCCGAACATTTACTTTCACTTGCTCCAGCCTCCATTAAGGCTGTGACCACACAGAAGACAGGAGAGGTTTTTTCCTTCTCTTTTTTGAAAGGTCATCCCTTGGGTTCAGTGGCTTCCTTCATCATGTTACTGGCTGCAGTGGACTTAGGAATGCGGTGAACACAGGGGATAGAGAATGACTCAGAACAGAAATCTCTAGGCCAGTGGGGAGCAGACGTTTCATCAGGTGAGTCCTATGTTATAGGTGCTGGGGTGAGTGGGGTTTGGTGAGAGACAGCAATAAAGGATCATTTATTTTTTCTAATTTTAAAAAGATTAACCTTTTACAGACTACTCATTAACATTTTGATAGCTTCAAAAAGATAAAGGTAAGTTCCTTAGCAAAATTATTCACATAACTCTGTTCCTTTGTGTTCTTAACCTTCATTCAAATTAGAAAGTTGAATTCAATGCCTGCAGATTCTTATTTTCTTAATTATGACTGTGTATGGACGAGAAGGGGCATAGTACACAAAACGAAGTGTAGAGCACTGGACAGCAAATGACAGTCTGTGGAGCTCCAAGACCTCACTCCCACACAGATCCATCAGTAAAACAACCAGGATCTGCCTGAATGAGCTGGGATTCTAGCCCAGGGAACCCCAGAAGTGGGAACAATGGGCTTTCTGATCCCACCATTGCCAGCCCTGGTAAGTTTTCCTATTAGACCCGGGGATGTGTGTGTGTGTGTGTGCTTGTGTGTGTGCGTGTGTGTGTGTGTTTCTTCTTCAGGACACCCCTGGACTTGCCGAGTGTGCATCACTGTTTCATGAAAGCTATGCTCATGTGGTGCTAAAGTTATAAGACCCTCTCAGTCTTGTATCTTCCTGCGTTGGATACATAAAATTTCTCTCATAGGTCCAGATGCAAATGTTCAGTTGTCTCCTTGGCTCCTACCTGCAATGGCATGGGGCTGTCTTCCTTGGGAAAGCAGCTCTAGGCTCATGGAGAGAAGAGCTGCACAGGTGTAGGGTGGGCAGAGATAATTGGAGCAACCAAGTGAATTGCTAAGATCTCCTGGTAAGGAGGTAAGAGGCTGGGCACTAAAGGAACGCAAGTCTTCAGAGTCAGAGTTCTGACTGCAGAATTCTCCACATTAGCGTGAGGAGCGCATCTCCTTCGCGGCATCCTCCTGCCCAAATCTTCCCAGCCCCGTCCGCTGCTGGGGGCCGGTAGGTCGTAGGCGGACGGGCCGAGACGAACTCGAGCGTTTGGGCGGTCGGAGCTGATCCGTCGCCGTCCAGCGATCAAAATCCATCGCGCTGACGTTCAAGCCCGTTGTCGGGAGCCATCTGGCGGCCGCTTTTATATTGTCCCTTCCCTCCTGAGCTTTGGCGACCTTCGCGAGGGATGTGACTCGCCCTCCAGGCGCGGGCCAGAGCTCCGGGAGGCCGGCGACGCTGGCGGCGACCATGCCGGTGCTGCGGAGTGGTGGGCGCCTTCTGTTCTCACCAGAGATTGAATGTGGAGAGATGTATGTTGTGGGGCCGAGGCTGAGCTCTCTTGCAGGTTGTGGATGAGGTCTGCGCCGGTCGACCAGCATTCCCTGGTGCCCCTTGGCCCGCGGAGACCTCACGTCCTGTTACGTGTGGCCAGGAGAGGTTGTCTGTGAACAGCGTCGTACACCGTGTGTCACGATCCGTCGGTGCCTCCTCGCCGACTTGGGGGCCCAGGTCCATACTGTTGCAGCCTTGGCGTTGGGGCTGCTCAACAGGGGCCACTTCAGTTTCTCCGGGTTCCACGCGATGCGGTCACGGGGGCTGGTATCGCCCTGAGGCAGGGGCATGGGATGCTTGTCAACAGACGGGATCCACCCGGCAGATTGAACCAACGTCTACGCGGGGAGCTCCCTTCCCCACTCTGGTCGCCTCGTCAGCGTGGCGCTTGCGTTTCCAACATGTTCAGGTCCCCTCACCGCGGACTGTCGAGGGCAAGCGTGTAGGGCGCTCATGGAGGGCCGGCAGTTCTTCCTAGGCTTCCGTGGTCGTAGGTCGTAGCCGTTTCTCTTTGGGAAACAGGGCCCGCCCGGGGCATCCGTGATGGTCGGGAGGAAATACGAGCCAGGCCGCGGTCCTGGGTGGGCGCGGTTGTCGGTAGCTTCTCTGAAGAAGCTCTGCAGACAGTAAACGACCTATAGACGAGTGGGCGCAGGGGAGGACCACCCAGGGGGAGAAATGAGACCGATGGTGGCCTGGGTCGAGGATGGGTGTCAGGCACGATGCGGTGCGCCTTCGCCCGTGTGCGATCTGGATACTTACTGTTGAAGTTCACAGCAGTTGCACGTCACTTGGCGTCTGCAGCGGCAAGGTCGACCAGATGGCCAGATTTCGGTATTGGGGCAAGAAGAAATTTCAATGAATTGAAATTCTTTTTGTTGTGAGAGTCACTCCAATGTGAACATTAGTGAAATAAGAAATCCTCAGATTTACAGTAAACCCACATTACTGTAATAATTACTATCGTTTGCAGCTTTTTTTCACAAAGTGTTTATCTATGAAATTTAAAATATATTTAGTACATTTTTTTGCGATACAAATCTGCTAATGAGAAAAATGGAATTCTTTGGCAAGGGGGATGCCATTTAGCTTATTACAGATTCCTATCATCAAAATTTCAATTGTTAATGCTGACTTATAAGGAGATTTTGCATGGTTTATATGTTTCATATTTGAAAATTCTTTTCACACAGATATGTACTACCAAATACTGAAGTTCATGAGTGTGTGATTTTAATTGACCATATTCATTGTTTGGAAGGAATTTATAAAATTCTGTTTGATTCTTCTATTGATATTTGCCTTTTAGTATGTCATTATATTGTCCATTAGTCATTGACAATTCTGTCTGCAGTTAATTTTAAAAACATTGATTCAAGTTTCTCTATCCACAGAGTATCTGATTGCTTGAAGATGATGAAGGAGGGTTTTGGGATGCAGAATTTTCTAAATCCATCTGGAAGCTTGGGAACCTCTCCCTCCAGCCACAAGGCCCTGCCCCACACACTGCAGCAACCAATCTGGAAAACCAGACTCCAACCACCGCAACAATGCACCCCAAGGGTCAGGACTTGGTCAGTGACTCACAGCTTCATCATTTTCAGTCCTTTCCATGTAGAATCAAATGCGGGGAAAGCCAAATATGTCCCCTTAAGTAATCACTTAGGACGACCCTCTTCCTATCAACTTGTCTCCAGCCTCCTCACATCACAAGCTCTCGGGGGAGCACATGCCTTCCTTTTTTTGCCACCAGAAAGTGTCCCCACTCTTATGTGCCCTGAGTCTCAGCCTGATGTGAGTGGTGGTGGCTGACTCCTGTGCTCTATAGACAAGTTCTGAGTAAATAGTGCTTGTTCTCATTTGGGGTGTGTGTGTGTCTTTTTTCATATCTACAGAGCTTAGGATGGCAGGAAGCAAATAAAACTCATGATAATGTTTCCCATGTTATTTTAAAAATCATATTTATTAATCACCATTTTTTAAGGTGAGACATAATTCACATACCATAAAATTCACCCTTTGAAAAGTGTAGAATTTAGTGACTTATAATCTATTCCCAAAGTTGTGCAACCATCGGCACTAATACCAGAACATTTAATCACCTCAAAAAGAAACCCCATCCCTATTAATCTCTTCTATTCCACCTATGCTCAGGCCGTGGCCACCATAAATCTGCTTTCTGTCTCTACGGATATGCCTATTCTCAATATTTCATGTGACTGGAATCATACAATATGTGCCTTTTATGTCTGGCTTCTTATACTGAATATCATGCTTTTGAGGCTCATGCTTTAGAATGTATCAGTAATGTACTCCTTTGCTTGGCCTAAGAATTTTTCTTTTTAAGCCATAAGGTTTTACGTACATTCACATGCCACCAGGGTTTTTGGAGTTTTTTTTTTTTTTTTGTAAAATATATATTTTCAATTTTTTTTTAATTTATTAATTTATTTTTGGCTGCATTGGGTCTTCGTGGATGCGCGAGGGGTTTCTTTGTTGGTTGCGGTGAGCGGGGGCTACTCTTCATTGCCGTGCGCGGACCTCTCATTGCGGTGGCCTCTCTCGTCGCGGAGCACCGGCTCTAGAGTGCAGGCTCAGTAGTTGTGGCACACGGGCCTAGCTGCTCCGCAGCATGTGGGATCTTCCTGAACCAGGGATCGAACCCGTGTCCCCTGCATTGGCAGGCGGATTCCTAACCACTGCGCCACCAGGGAAGCCCCATATTTTCAATTTTAACCATTTAAAGTCTACAGTTGACTAACATTAAGTACTGCTTCCCTGCCTGGTCCCAACATACCCCCACTCACCTGGAGCTTCCAGTAGGCCCAGAGGACACAAGCCCAGCCATGCTGCCCTTCCTTGGAAACACCAACGTCATCCATCATAACCATGACCCCACTATTAGTGCCCCTCATTGTAGCAAAAAGAACCCCGGACATGGATAGACTCTAGTGAAGAGGGCAGCTGCCACCAGGCAAGTTGTTGTGCTTGGGACAAGGAAGCAGTGCCCTGCGACCTGCAGTCACCCTGGGACCCCATGAAGTACAGTGCTGGTCTCCTGAGGGCATATTCTGCTGAGGTCCCTGCCAGGTCCCTATGGAGGAGAACCAGTGAACCCTTAGGGACATCTCTTGTCATTCTTTTCTGCCTTCCTTCCTTTCTTTCTCTTTTTCTTTTTCCACCCGGAAGAGGTAAACGTTGACAAGAAAATAGTAAATGACTTTCTAGACCATCCATATTTCAGGGCTGTCTCATGGACCTGTCCTTATTTTCTCAATAAAAACCCTTTAAGGAACTAAGATGTGCTACATGTTCCATGCACGCTCACCTGTGTGCCTTCCCCTCACAGTCCTTCATCTTCCCTTCCCTCTTCCAACACTTCACTCTACTGTGGGGGCTTATACAAGGGCAAAGATTGCTGTGAGTTCCAGCATAGTGTCTGCCTCACCCCCTTCATGACTGTCTTGCTGACTCAATAGCCTTTGTTCTGGCTGCTCGGGAACCCTTGTCTGTCCTCTTCTCAGGGACACTGCTCATCGTTAGCAACACCCAACTGTATTCCTCACTGTTCAGGCCCTGGGAAATCGGCTGTCCTGACCTGGGACAGCTTTAAATATATGAAATTGCTACCTTCCACCTCTGGTGTCAGAAGACTGGGTGTGTGGCCCAAGGCTCTCGGAAGTGTTTTGCATCCTCCCAGAATCTCCTCTCACCTCCCTAAGAAACTCTACTACCAGGATACCTCCAACCAACACCCTCCATTAGGTGCTGAGCTGTCAATATTTCCAGCCCAGAAAGACCACAGCCTGTGCTTTGCAACAGGGAAAACCCTCCCCTCTACCTCCAGTCCATCCAAGTGTCCCCACCGTTCCTCAGCTCGCACAGCCCACAGACGGTTTCTGAGTCTGTACAGCAGGTGAAGTCCCATAGGTGTCAGGTCCTGAGTCTCTTCCAGCTACCATGTTCCACTCAAACCTACATGAAGAGTCCACGGTCCTCTGGGAGTGCAAGGGCCCCTCCTATGTGCCTCTTCTGGCACTGTTGCTGGATCTCCTTCCTCCTTAAGTCAGGGGAAAGAGCTTGGTTTCTCTGGGCCTGTGAGTGGGGAAGTGTAGGAGGAGAGGAGCGGCCTAGAGTCCAGCCTATTCTGCATCCCCTGGGCCCATGACTCTGGTGGGTGGAAGCAGAGGGGGTAATGGGACAGCGAGGCTCTTGGTCTGCTTAGTCGCTCGGGATTTAGGGCACATTCAAGTGGAGGCTGAACCTAGTGGAGCATGTTGGTCAACAAGCAATTTCTGCATGTGTAGGAGCTGAACCAGTTCACCAAGCTCTCTCAAAATTAATAAACACTCTTACTTCTGGCAACAGGGGAAGGGCAGATGATGTTCCAGTAAACTCCTCTTTAACCTCCTGGGAACATTCTGACAGGGTCTTTGAATATACAACAAATGTCTGCTTTGGTTAAGAAGACATTGGGTGATTTGAAGGTACATTCTGGTAATGTAGAAAACTACAGTACTTCAAAATTAAAATCCTATTTTATGATTTAGAATCTACTGTACTTAGATGACTGATAAATTGTTTAATGAAGGCATTGGTAAAAATAAAAGCTGAGAGCTACAGAGGTTTTTTTGGTTTTTTTTTGTTTGTTTGTTTTTGTTTTTTTTTTTGCATTACCTGGGCCTCTCACTTTTGGGGCCTCTCCGGTTGCGGAGCACAGGCTCCGGAGCTGCAGGCTCAGCGGCCATGGCTTACGGGCCCAGCCGCTCTGCGGCATGTGGGATCTTCCCGGACCGGAGCACAAACCCGTATCCTCTGCATCGGCAGGCAGACTCTCAACCACTGCGTCCCCAGGGAAGCATGAGAGCTAAAGAGTTTTAACATTACTTTCTATTTTCATAAATTTTACATTATAGTCTAAAACTGTGGCATGCTTACCTATTTGTCCATCTATCTCTCCTTCTCCCTCTCTCCGTAGTGTTAAGATGTTCGTCACTATTTGGTAGGTGCCAATTCTTCTGCAACACGCACACTGCATTGTGTAGGAGAAGTGGTAACTTTTGTTCACAGGAGTTTAAGTGAGGAGGTGATGCGCGGGCGGGCTGGGCCACTGCAATGTGGTGAAAGAAGGACAGGCATTGTCCACGGGGGTTGGCCCCTGGACCCTAGGCTCCTGCTTTTATCCAGACATCTGGGGCACCCTGATTCACTCTTGACCTAGTAAACAAGGAGCCTAGAATATCTCTGTGAGCAGCCCTGGCCAGGAGCCCTTCACATACTTCTCTCCATTTACATCGTGGGCATGGAGTTCTCTCAAAGATCTTCAAAGTTCTCAGTTCTTCTGATTTCTATAGTCTTCGCTTTTCTTCATGCCAAGGATGTCACTAAGTAAATCAGCCTATGTATGATTAATATGAACATATAGTGTTGATATATTAAAATAATATTAGTATATCATATTTAACATTTTGTTTACATTATATGTACATTTATTTATATAGTATTATTTTATTATAATAAATTAAATTAATAAATATAAATAAGCTATTAATATGAATATATATTACACCTGTGACCCAGGATTTGCCTCCTGGGTGCTCAGCTCTTCCCACTGAGCCAGACTGTTTGCCTGAAAAAATGAAGACTTCAGGGCAAAGGGAAATGTGAGGGGGAGGTGGGCAGAGAAGACCCAACCTGCAGTCACAGTGAAGAATGAGGTGTGTTCTCAAGAGCAGCTTGAAGCGCACATTCTTAGTGAGGGGAGTGGATGCAAACACTGTCGCCCGCCCCGTGCGCCCCGTCTGGAGTGGAGAGGGGAGGAAGCGTCCTCCAGGTATTTCTTCACCGGCTCCTCTCACCTGACCCCCTCTCCTCCCCAGTCTCTGCTGTGACACTTGTTTTTTGACACCTGGAGGTGAATTTAACCCTCCCCCACTGTTCTCCTCCCTCCTGTCTCTCTTTTCTTTCCCTTCATTGAGGCTCTCAGGCTTGCTATCAGGTTGGCTGGGGGCCACAGCCAGTCGTAAGCACCTTCCCTGCAGCCAGTGAGCTGGCCTTGCCCCATCTTCCTCCTTTTAGAGCTGTGATAACTGGGTACCTGCTGTCACTAGAGACTTTCCCTGCTGTTATTCTCCCCTCGCCAGGTGGTCGGATGCGCAGGACAACTAAAGGCGACTCTGACTTTCCCCAGGTGTGCATGGTAGCACCTATTGTAGTTTGCTAAGGCTAGCCACCTAAGCACAGGCTGTGCATTGTTTTAAGATATAGCCCAAAAATACAATAAGAAAAAAACTCCCCTAATAAGGTTGGCGTGACTAAATATATTCAGAACTTCATTGAGCCTATTCTCATACACTCAATTTACTACGGCTTTAGAGGTTTCTAATTTCTACTCAGATTTGCAAAGATTAGTCACTGGGAAATTTATCAGCTGTCATTGTATTCCAGATGGCAGAGTAAACAGGGACTAAAGGTAGAAACACCTGCAAAATACCTAATATGGTCAAAATTGTCCGACTACTTTTAAAATGTTATTGATTAACCATCCAGACAAATGAGAAATGTCAGAGAAAAGTCAAATAGAGACATGTATTCATTCAGCCAAAAAGATGAACGAAGTGAGAGGTGAGGTGAGGAAGCTGGCCGAGTGTGGGCGGTGGGACCAGGCAGCTGTGGCGGCAGCTCTACCACGTCCTTCACGGGGCTGCTCTCTCAGCCCCCCAGACGGGCAGCTTTTCTTGGTAAACTCAGTGTAAGGATATCAGCCATTCATCAGGCACTTCTTTGGCTTCACACGTGAGCAGGACCCTTGTAGCTGCAAGGTTTACAAATTAGATCCTCTGCAATGGCTAGTCTGTGTTCTGTGCTCTCCTCAACTGAGGCTGCTTCTGGTGTCTATCACAGAACCTATAACACGTCCTGAGTGTCCAGGCTTACAGCGGTGCTGCTTGAGACTGGGCTGTGACATTTCCGTGTCTGGCATGTAGCAGGCATTGAATGAATATTTATTGGGGTCAAGGAGGCTAAACTGCACAAGCATCTACTCCTAAGCTGCTTCACACAGCTTGTGACTGCAGCTGAGCTCCAGAGACCTCACTGCCTGTGGTGGGGGCTAAAGCTCTCACAGCTTGTTTCATCTGCATGTTGCTTTCCCCCTGATAATATGATCCTTTTAGCTTCTCCTCCTAGAGTTTTGCAAAGACCAGGTGAGAAAGACCAAAGTTGTTCCAGTCTTGTGTCAGGCTTTTAAAGCTCAACTACACTGAAAGCTCATGAGAGGTACAGTATCCCGTGGGGGTGACTTTCCACAAGAGTTGTCACAGTGGCACTAACCTCAACAAGTCTATTCACTTTTTGTAGGGAGGTTTTAGTCCAATACTCTGCTCAAAATGTTCAGAAGGCACATTTTGTGATATTTAAGCCCTTTGCTCTTGCTCTAGGGCAAGATTTCTCAACCTGGGGATTAACGGCATTCTGAGCTGGATAACTTTTCGCTGTGGGAGATGTCCTGTGAGTTCTGTGATATTGAGCAGCAGCCCTGACCTCTACCCACTAGCATCTCCTCAGGCGTGACAACCCAGGATGTCTCCGGTTACATCCACTAGTCCTCTGGGGATAGGGGATTGAGGAAAAATTCCTCCAGCTGAAAATTTTTTCTCAGTGGCACCAGTAGATTGCAAGCAGAACCAAAACGACAACAACAAAAACAACAACAAATGACTCACCAAGACTTGCCCAGTGATGGAATTATGACAAACTAAAGAATAGGCTTTCATTGTGTAGTATCTTCAGGCTATTTTTGGATACTTCTGTGCAGAGCTGACTCGAAGTCCTCCATCCCTTAGTGGTATTTGGCCCAAGGTCCCAAGATGCCTTTACCTAAAGTGTGTTTAATGTCACGTTTGTTTAATACATTCCCCCAGATGTGCCCCTCTGTGTGCCAGCATCAACAGTGTGTATCTACTTAGATTGTACATTGTGAGAAAATAGAATCCTCATTATTTCAATAGCCTCCAGGGTAACAACTCACAATGAACCTAAACTCATTTTACTGATAATAGTGAGACTTTGCTACCAGAATATGTAGTAAATATAAGGAAACAATCTATTTTACAGTAATAATTCAAAATGAAGTTAAAGAAATTTAATCATCATGACTGTTTACCACCAGAATCAGGTAGTGTAGCATGTTAGGTGGTGCAGCAGGGTGAAGATGACAAGACAAATATCTCTAATGTGTTCCCCACTTACTCATCTTTAATATATGGGGCACCACTCAGGGTGCACACGGATGTGCCACCCACACCTCTGGCCCAGAAAACACTCACTTCCCAGATGCTGGAGTGCCATCAACAGGCAACTTCCAGCCAAGATCCCCTCAGGCAGCCTCAACCATGCATGGGACCCTCTCAGGGCTGCCACACCCAATGGTCAAGTGCAAAGGGGCACTTACAACACCTGTGATGGCCACATATGCTTCAGAGCCCCCATGGGCTGAGCCAAGGCTTCCTCGGGGCCGGACACCTGCTCAACTATGCCATCTGGCCAATCCTGCTCCCTCTCTGCCCTGTCACAGAGGTTGACACCTAAGTTGCACTCTGCTTGCCAAAATCCATGTTAACATTCCCTTCCAGAGATACTGACTTGTGACGGGGGGAAAGCAGTGATGAGGGGGAATTGGGAGCTAGACTGCTCCACAGTTGGAAGTAGCAAGGACCCGTCCACGGGCTAGGTGGGGCACCCATAGTGTCTGGAATAGGCGATGGTCCAGGTGTGCAAACTCTCACAGGTGACAGGGTAGTAATTGCTAGTCACCATCAAACAAGAAGAGGACCTTCCGGGTAGAAAGAAAGTAGATAAAGCTGAAACCCCCACCCAGACCGAGGATTTTGATAAAGATATTTTCACATATTGAGGTATGGGGACGTCGTCTGGCTTATACAGGAGTTAACTTGAGTGTTATGCATAGTAGAACAGCCTGCGTGTGGCCTATCAAACATACATTGTGCTTCTGCTTTAATTATTAAAGAAAAGAGTGCATTGACCAGAAGTAAAGAATGTCCATGTTAAAAATAAAGATGAAATGCCTCCCTTCCTGGGACGCCAATCCTGAAGCTCCTTCAATAATAAGCCTCATTTCCCAGGTGCCAAGGCCATGCTGACTTGCTGTGTATGAGCTGATCTGTTTTTTGTTTGTTTGTTTGTTTTGTGTTTGCCTTTTTCCCTGAAACCTTAAAGGAATGTATCCCTCACTTTTTTAATGTTCTTTGTTCAGAAAATATATAAAATTGTACTGAAAACTATGCTTACCTGGGACAGTTCTTCAGAGCTATCTAAGGGGTTGTCTTCCAGGCTATAGTCCACAGTTTGGCTCAAATCAGATGCTTGTCTATTCCTATTATAGATTGCTTATTGATTATTTTCATCAACAATTTATTAGTTAAAGTAGCCAGGCTCCAAGTCCCAGACGAGGTTAGTCAGCCACTCACCAGAGGTCTGCTAGCCCGTGGGACGTTAGCGCCGTGAGAGGGACCCTAACTTGGTAGTGGAATTCAGGAGGATGCCCCTGAGCGTTGAAGCCCACACTCTTCTGATCCCTGTGAGCCTGCAGAAATGGCCAACCGTCCCTGTGTAGACCAGGTGCCGCCCCTCCATCCGGTTCTTGCAACAAGAATGAGTGCTTGGTCCCTTCTTACTGCTCAACTTCCACCCTTTCAGCTACCAGCCCTAGGGAGAAATTGGTAACCCCAAAGAACACCCCAAATTGCCTCAGTGCTCATATGAATAGTCGGAGGAAGTAGTTGAAGGAGCAGAAGGAGTGAGATTTCCCCAGAGCTGGAAAAGTGCGGCCAGATGCGTCACCTGTGAGTAACGACCCCAGCTGCCACCATCCCTTTTGCCTTCCAGGTGTAGGGGGTCTGCGGGATCCTTGCTAAGTCTATTTTTCGCCATTCCTGGCCCTTCCCTATCATCACCCTTTCACCTTGAAACATGTTCAAGAAATTTGATTAAAAAGAAAATGTGTTCAGCTACATCCAGTGGAAAACCTGCTATTATGGGTATTAAGAACAAGTAGAACCATTCCCAGACATTGAACCATGGCTTCACCTAATCATGCCTAAGAAGGAACCAGTTAAAAGAGTGGTATGCTATGAACAGAAAGAAATCTTTACAGTGACTGGAGAGTTATTCTATTTAGAAAAAGAGAGGGTCTTTTTATCCAACCCCAAGGTTATTCCACACAGAAAAAGATAAAAAAAAGACGCTTTTTCCACACCAACAGGTGGATAAAGGAGCCATCAAATTTGTACTCAAAGGAGTTGATATCACGTGTCTACACTTAGCTTCTCGAGGAGCTAAGCTTTGCTCTGCTGCAGCAGATAGGATTGTTGCAATTGAGGCAGAAGGAAAACAGCTTGCTCTGGGTGCTGCAGTCGTGAAGATGTCTGCAGATGATGCTGAGAAAGTGAACACAGCAACTGGCATTGAAACATGTATTATATAAAAGGTGGGCTGTGGCACGTAAAAGCATATAAGTAAGTCTCAGATGGAATGCACTTGGGCTCCACATGGATGTGGTGCAATATCTGTGTTTGTGTGTGTGTGTGACAGCATGACTACAATGCCCCTGTGATTATGCTGAATAAATTCTACACATGCAGAAAAGAGAACCCAACAAACAAACAACTGTTGCCGCCTTGCTCGGAAAGAGTGCAGACCAGCTGCCCCTGTGTCCTCTCCTGGCCATCAGGCTATAACTCTCCCAAAAGAGCTTCATGACCCAGCCAGTGTGCTGGTGGGGCTGCGAGAAGACAAACGGGACTGAATTCTCAGTGTGTCACCTGAGGTGCCCTCATGTGAGCGTCTGGACAGGACCGAGCATGGAAGAGTCAAGTGTAGAGGCACTGAACTGGCTGGAGGATTTTCCTCTCGACATCCCTGCGGAGTCAGAGCCCCCCTCAGCCCTTCATGTTGGAGAAGGGAGACGATGAGACGCCTCAGCCCCTACACACGGACAGGCAGCTCCCGGCTCCTGCGGACTTCCAAAGCCTCATGCTATGAACTGACTTGTAATAACTTTGTTTTTGTCATTAATGTACTAGATATTTTTAGTAGCATTAATCTGAAAAGGGGTTATTACCACCGATGTCAGTAATGGAATTAGCTGCGCTAGAGATAACCTACAGTTTAACCTAAAGTTTACAACGAAGTTTTCGCCTCAAAGTTTTAAGGAATTCAAGACGAAACTAGAATAAGACAAGACACCACAGAAACTGCTTGGTGACTGGGCTTTATATTCACTTTAAAGAAAATTATCTCTGAAAACTTAGAAACGTTTAATTATGCATATTGTTATTAGCATGAAGGTGAGAGATAGAAATGAAATATGAACCTGGATACGCTTATAGCAGTATTATGTGGTTCTGTGGAAAGCTTTCTGCAGTGTTCTCAAATAGCAGTGGAAAACCCCAAAGCAGGAAATGGTGACACCTCAAAGTCATGCTGTTACCTGACAAAAGCAAGCTGCAAGGCAACACACAGTATTTAAGACAAGTAAAAATGAAACTTTATTATCTGTGAGTAAATAAAAGTATATTTGAAAAAAATTTTTTTAAGTTGTCAGAATACATACAAATGAACCATGGATACCTTGATACGTATGAACGAGAAATTGTACTTTTACTCTGAAGTATTCAGGGGTTTTTTTGTGTGTACTTGGAACTCAGGATGAACTTGAACAAGAGTGTACACTGTTTGTATTTAAAAACACGCGCACACACGCACAATTTTACATGTGATAACTGAAATGTTTTGTCATACAGCCTAGAGTCAAGTCAAATAGTAAGTTACGTGGAAGAGAATGGGTTTTTTTTTTTTCATTGATAAGTTTTTTTTTGTTGTTGTTGTTTTTATTTTTTTTTTAAATTTATTTATTTATTTTTGGCTGTGTTGGGTCTTCGTTTCTGTGCGAGGGCTTTCTCTAGTTGTGGCAAGTGGGGGCCACTCTTCATCGTGGTGCGCGGGCCTCTCACTATCGCAGCCTCCCTTGCTGCGGAGCACAGGCTCCAGACGCGCAGGCTCAGTACTTGTGGCTCACGGGCCTAGTTGCTCTGCGGCATGTGGGATCCTCCCAGACCAGGGCTCGAACCCGCGTCCCCTGCATTAGCAGGCAGATTCTCAACCACTGTGCCACCAGGGAAGCCCGAGAATGGGTTTTTATTTAAGGATTAGAGACAGAACACACTCGAAGAACAAATAATAAAACCCTAACTGCACAGTAGTCACTAGAACATTCCTTGAGCACTCGCTGGGTTTAAGCCAGCTTGGAAATCAGTTATTTGTCTAAACTAAGTGAGAATTTATGCCTGGTTCCTAGAAAGCATATGTTTTAATTAACTTGGCTGCCAGTATCTCTCCAGGGAAGAAAATATACATTTTATTTTCAAACCTCGTCTGGGCCTGTTCTATCATGGATTGGTCCATTAAAAACAAAACACCCAAATCAATATTTTAAAATACTATTTTTGCTTACCTGAAATCTTCCTCCTTTTTAGAGCTTTTTCTTTTTCTGTCATCTGTTCAACACAGTGTAAAGTAAATACAGTCGAGTCCACAGCAGGGGCCGCTACTCAGGGGGCTCGGGGCTTCGGACATCACTAGGAGTTGAAATGGCAAAGAGCATGTTTGATGCAGAGCCCTAAAGGCATTTTGGTACTGGATAATCTGCATCTACAGAAAGCACATGATAGCCTGATACTGTTTCCTACATCTGCCACAATTTAAAATAATTTTCTAATGTTTTATTTTCTGTAACCTGAGATTGGGAATGTTGGGGAGAGGGTATAGATATAACTATTTATGTAACTCATTATAAATAGAGTATAATTAGAAAGTATAATTAGACTTGAGTCTAATTCCCCTTCATATCCTAGTTTCTGTGGCTCTCAGTAGATAAGGCTCAGGTTCCAGTCCCAGCTCATTTCTACAGACTGGACAGTAGGTGGCACCATCAGCCAGTTTAAAAAACAGCTCACTGGTTTGGTTTGTTGTTAACCAGTTTATCGCACTTGAGCAGGAACCTAAATAGTTTTGTGCATAAGTGCATTAAGTCCTGGCCATTGTCACGGGAGAATAATCCTAGAAGAGCGCAAAGCCATTTAAATAGATCTGTATGAAGTATTTACAAATAACCACAGGAAGAGACTTTGCCTCTCTGTAGATCGAGATTATCCAATAATTAAATGCGTTTAGGGTTTGTGTCATAAATACTCGTTGCCACTTTAATTTCTGGTAATGAGAAAAGTCTGACTGTGACCATCCCTAAACTAGTTTGTCCTTTGACCCTGGCCAGACACATAGACTTTATATATTTAGGTTTTCTTGTCTGGGGGAACAAAAAAACTTGACCTAGCTGCTCACAAGTGGAAAACAAAGTATTAGACCTTAAAATGTTCCAGTAGAATGCAGATCAAACACTCCCGATTCTAGACACTTCATAGGATGTTTTTAAACCTTTTCAGCCACCACTCGCTCTTGACTCAGAAAGCTTACTTTACTAGGTACTGTTCACAATGGAAATGTGTTGAAATCACTGCAGCTATGTTCTACTCCAGTGCACAAGGATCTGTACAGACTAGGAACAGTGCTAAAATATTCGGAAAGGGTAAATCCAGGGCATTTAATTTTATTTGAATAAAAACCTGTGCACAAACACATTTTATACATGACTTCAGGGAGGCCACAGGCTCCCTGGTCTCCCTAAGCCCCTCAGATTAAGATCTCCTGACCTGGGAGTGAAAGAAAACAAAGGAACCATTACCACCCTCCCCTCCCCATTCAGACCTCTGGTCCCACCCCAGCCACACCCTTGGGAAGGCAGGTCGGCACTCAGCACACGTACTGTCCCAGCTGCAAGGCAGTCAGATGTGTTATACGAAGCAGATCCACCACAGAACACCTCTACTTCCTACATCCTCCTGGCCCAGAGGAGATTTAGAAAAAGCATGGAGGAGAACATCAACTCAGCAGAGCAGTCTCGAAGCACAAGGGAGTGCAGAAACAGGAAGCACAAATAAGCCCAGGGAATGACTGACTTCTGACGGTTTTGTTGATAACAGATCTGGGTGAAGTTTCCCTGCTCCCTGCTGATGGCATCTCTGTATCTGCAGGCACTTTCTCTTTGCCTCGCAGTGAAATGCAACTGCTTGTCAGAAGGCCGATCTCTTCTGTCATCCATAGGTCGCCTTCTCGCGGCTGTCACCCCTGTAACCCTGGACTGTATGCTGATTGTTCCATTGGTTGTTAACACTTCTATAAATGGACATCTAACTGCCAAGTGTTCAAAATCCCAGTGGTCTGTCAGGTCCCACAACGAATTCACTCCCCAGAGTCATGTCTGAAGTAGGTAAAAATGCCACAAACTCAGGATTGAAGATATTACTGTGGGAACATGAAACAAATTTAGAACCTTAGAAAGTCTAAATGTAAAGGTATTTGTTTTCCTTTAAAGTCTGATAAGAAAATGACCCTCTTGCTTATCTTGTCTAAAGAATAAAGATGGACAGGTACTTACTGAAGATAAGCTACATATTTGAGATTGAAGAATGGAATTAAAAGAGAATTGTCTCATGCAGAATAACTACTCGGGTTTGAGAATTTGAGAGGAAAAAGAAATGGATTCAAGAAAAGATCTTATTATTAGAGCTGAGACCATATGCGATTTAGTCAAATTTCTTTTTCTGAAGGCCAGATCGCCTTGTACACACTTGTACAGACACAAGGCTGCAACTTTCTTCTCTACTGATCTACAGAGGGGTCCACAGCCACCACTCCAGACCACCGCATTGTGCAGCACTCAAGATGCTCAGGACTCTCTCCTATGTATCCCTGGGGAGCGACTCCCAAATGGTCCATCCACTGGGCCGAGCTCTACATGCTTTTAAACACCCTTTAAACCTCTGAAGAGAGCTCTCCTCTCTTCCACATGAAATATCCCCTCACATCTCCTCACTGTTAACATGGCTGCTGGTTTTACAATCAGGCTTAAGATATGGTCTCCTGACTAATATTTCTTATTATAATAAAGGCAACGGTTTTATACAATATCTTACTGGCATTATTAATATGTCAGATGCAGAGAAAGAATTCAAGTATTAAGGCAAATAATTGTCCTCCTAGCCTTATGAATTATCTAAGTATTGTCTCAACTGATAATGAATGTACAGAGTCTTTTCATAGGGAAAAATGGGGAAAAAGGTAAGAAAATTAGATCAAGCTTAACTCATAAAATTAGCAGCGGTAGATGTTCTTTGAAAGGAAGAACACAAAGGATTATGAATCAGAAAACTGCTTCCAAAGTGAAAGAAAAGAAGCAAAAGCCACCAGAAAATTCTCATGTGTAGACATTTTAGGGAAGCCGGATAATCTTTCTGGAAAAACAAATTGGACTTTCATTCAGTTGGTAGAAATCGTGCTATAACTTTTAATCTTTAGAGATTTAAAAAGAATTTAATGTCCACATTTATGAGAAGTTGATAATATGTGTAGAAGGTTCAAGAACCTATAAATATTAAATACTTTATGTTGTATTCTGTCACCCGCCCTTGCCCAGGACCCCTGTCTTCAAAGTTAGCCACTGTGGTTGATTTTCCAGGTATCATTCCAGAATGTCTTTTTATGGGTATACAAGAAAATGTGAATATATATTTTCCTTCACTCCACATTTTAATACATAAGTAGTTGTATAATGTTTCATTACATCTTCCTTATATTCCGTTGAAAAATATCTGGGGGAAAAAACTTCTATCAGGACGTTGTTTCCTACAAAGCAGTCCACTGAGTGGATGATGTACTATAATGCATGTTGCCAGTCCATATTGGGATAAACACTAATATTCAACCATCTTTTGACATTACAAACAATGCTGCAATGCATAACTTTGGCTTATGTTATTCTACTGCTAAAATCTGTATAGGATAGTTTCTAAAGGATTTGTAGCCTAAAGTATTTCTAACTGAAATAACATTTGATAAGATGTTACCAGTAAGATAGCAGGTACTGAGTTTTTCTGAGGAACTTAGAAGTGGTCATTTCTCTTTATTTTATTATAAATTCAACCTCTCCTCTACCAGATTTCTCCCCGATCTGTGTTTGAAAACATTTTCCAACCTCTTCTACCCTTGTGACTTCTCTATAATCTGTTCCTCTTCTTAGCAGTGTCATTCATTCTCATGCCCACCACAGCCTGACATGGTCTCTAACTGCCGTCTGCTCGTCTCTCTTTGTCTATCATTGCTCAACCCACTCCACTGGAGAAACACTCAACATGGCCAGACATCTTGTTGAGCATGAAAAAATGGATCATGGATGATTCTGACTCACTGAGCCTGGATGAGAGGAGACATCCAGAGGGGAGTTTAAAGTAGCTGGGGAAGGTTTCATCCATGGTCATCATTCAGGGGAAGATGCTACTGAGACTTTACATAGGAGCAGGAGAAGACAGATTTAGATGCAAGTACTTTCAGTGGTCCAGAAATTACAGGCGAACTGAGAGGAAGGGACTCCAAGGGAAGAGCAAGGGAGAGAACACAGTGAGTTGGGAGGTCCAGGGGGCGATCATTTGAGGGGCAGGGCATCCAAAAGGAAGGAGCTACCCAGAGAGAGAACTCCACCACTGCCTGATTATCCCTCTGAGTCTCTGTCGAGTACTAATCTGAGCACACACAGGTGAAATTTCACAAGGCTGGGAAGGAACAGTTTCTGCAGAAAGAACAATTACTGGAGAACTGTACATTAAATAATTTCCAAAGTTCATGTATGGCTGAGAATCCTCACCAGCCAGAGTGAAGAAACCTCCTTGAATACATGGGGCATTCAATTAAGACACCAGAAATTGTGCATATTAGAAGTGGAACTAATCACAAGCCCTAGAGTAAAGGATACTCTAGGATACTCTAGAACTGCACTAACAAACCTTAAAAATGAGACTTCAAAGGGTCTAAGTGATATGCAAGTAATCGTTTCCTACCAGAAAAAAAAATTTAAATTAACACTTTAAAAAACATAGAAAAAAGCCCCACTTCTATCACCCAGGAAACTCCAAGGGATTTAGGGGCATTGTGTGAGACCCCAGGTCAGATACACACACACACACACACACACACACACACACACACACACACACACACACATATATACTGCAACTACATTAGAATGTTCAAGAAATTGACTACTTTCTGGAAAAATATGAATTCTCAAGACCAATATTTAAAACAACTAAAACAAAAGAAAAATAAGCTAGAAAGCACATAAAATAAAGTTTTTCAACAATTACTTCTGAAAATCTTGTATGGGTTATACAAGTAAAAAAAAAAAACAGCTGACTACAAAAGGAACAAATAGTTTCAGAGAATCAAGAATAGAAGAATAGAGGAAATCTGTATTTTGTGAAAATAATTTAACCCTGATATCAGACATAAATGGTGTAAAACAAAACCACACACCAATTTTATGTGTTGGTGGGAATGTACATTGATACAGGCACTATGAAAAACAATATGACCATTCCTTAAAAATCTAAAAATAGAACTATCATATGACCCAGAAATCCCACTACTGGGCGTGTACCCTGGGAAAACCATAATTCAAAAAGACACATGCACTCCAATGTTCATTGCAGCACTATTTACTATAGAAAGGGCATGGAAGCAAACTAAGTCTCCATCAACAGATGGATGGATAAAGAAGATGTAGTACATATATAAATGAATATTATTCAGCCAGTAAAAGGAATGAAATTGGCTCATTTGTGGAGACGTGGATGTACCTGTCATACAGACAGTGAAGTAAGTTAGAAAGAGAAAAACAAATATCATATATTAATGGATATATGTGGAATCTATAAAAATGGTACAGATGAACCTATTTCCAAAGCAGAAGTAGAGACACAGACATAGAGAACAGATGTATGGACACCAAGGGGGGAAAAGGGAGGTGGGATGAATTGGGAGATTGGGATTGACATATATACACTACTATGTATAAAATAGATAACTAATGAGAACCTGCTGTATAGCACAGGGAACTCTACTCAATGCACTGTGGAGACCTAAATGAAAAGGAAATCCAAAAAAGAGGGGATATATGCATACATATAGCTGATTCACTTTGCAGTACAGCAGAAACTAACACAACATTGTAAAGCAACTATACCCCAATTTTTAAAATCCTATCTTATTAAAATACTAATTAATATATGAATTGTTGAATGCTAAAGGACATTTTCAGAAATTATGAGATTTCCCAATAGTTAATGAAATGGCACTGAAAATCCTTAAAAATATAACAGTTCAATGGACAAGAATCATAAAGTGCACAGAACAGCTGACTTTCTACTTTTAAGATATAGAAAACATATGTATAAATCTCTTTCATAAAAAAGCAACTAAAATTTAAAATAAACGTATTTTAAAGGAATATAGAGAATGAATAAGTAGAAAAAAATCAAATTTACAAAATACCATTTAAAAAGACCAAAAAAAAGAGAGAAAATACCATGATTCTGTAGAGCACCAAATATTACAGAGAGATCTATCTACCTTTCTCGATTTTAATTCTAGTAAACTTCCAATCAAAATCCTAGTATGTTGTTAAGAAAGTGATTAAGGTTTAGTTGAAAGTCAAGCTAGAATTTTTTTTGAAGAGAATGAGTGAAATGTGCCTTACTAATTATATATAAAGCTAAATTAAGAGTGTGGTTCTAATACAGAAAATGGTAAACTACTGTCGACTTTTAAAAAAATGCACAACGTGAGAGTTGCAAGTTAAGATTTATTTGGAGCAAAATGAGGAGTATAGCCCAGGAGACTGCATTTCAGAGAGCTCTGAGAATCTACTCCAAAGAGGCAGGGGGGAAGATCAGTATATATGTGATTTTGTTGAATGGGGAGTATATGCAATCGAGAGCATATATTTTTTTCAGAATGTTTCTGTTACTCTCGCGAAGGTTGCTGCTAGTCTTGAGAGCAGACCTCACCATGAAAGATCTTAGTGTTTTTCTAGATATGAGGGGATACAAGAATTGGGCTCATAAAATCTTCTCCTGAAAGTATGTAACTCTCTGAAGAGTTGTCCTGCCAGTTTCCCCCGAGCACAGAGTGCCTCATTTCTGCTCTCCACCCGGAACTCCTTTCAGGGAGTGTTGAAAGTCAGCGGCTGCAGCAGCTGCACCAGCACATGATTTAATCCTTGAGGAGGTAGATGACAAGTGCCAATTCGTAGCTGAGACTAGCGTTACCCTAAATGTAGATTCTAGGATGAGAGCCTATATGATAAAGGTATTACAATCAATAGAAGCCATTATGGAGCATACAATAAGTGGTGATGAAAAACTGGGTAGTTAGCTTTCTTTAAAAAGTATTTACATCTTCACTCAAAACATAAAAAATAAATTTGATATACATTCAAACAGAGTTTTATTTAAAAAAATATATAGATGTATATGGCTTCTAGATGGGAAAATCTCAAACGTATAAAGGATAAAGAAAAATTACATAAAAATGGGAAACTTCAAGAGGTTAATATTTGTATAAGTTAATATTTTTAACTATTTTTTCAAAATAAACTATTAGTTTTAAAATATTAAAACATTAATGCAAATTGATTTAAACAGAAAGAATAAAGCAGATCTAAAACACACACACGAATGATGTGCACAGAAAATTCCTTTGATTAAATAAAAATACCAACATAAAACGTTGATCTCACAAGTGAAAAATAATACAATCTTTTCTACCTTTAGGAAAACTTTCAAAACATGGCACAATTAAATCAAAAGTGGTGAACAGCCACATACGTAAATTGGTACATTTCTAGAAAGCAGTTTTTAAAGAGGTGATAATAAACCTCTTGTAATTCCATCCTTAGAATTCTACTACTGACGGGGGAAAAATGATATGGCAACGTGTTTGTACATAGAAAAGGTATTCAAATAGTTTACTTTTAAGATGGAAAAATTGTGAAGAGCCCTAAATCTAGACTCTAACCAGCAAGGAAATGGTTAAACTATATTGCCCAAGTTCCTGACATAACATTATTCAGGCATTATCATAATGTCTATGAAGATACTTAAATACAGGTCAATAAATGTATCACAGCAGCTACTATTTACATTATGTGTTACATATGTTGAACCCGTAACTTTGGGAATCTAATTTAAATCCTTAGAGCAGGCCTGGAAGATGGGTTGTGTCATCTGCAAATCAGATGCCCCATCTTGCATTCTTTCAATGCATTGCTCGAAAAATTATATATTACATTACATTATATATATATGGAGACAGGGGGAAATCAACAATATTTACATGTGAGTTTATGAGGAGTGTAAATATATAAAACTCTTACTAGCTCTTTCTTTGCGATAGAGATGTGCATAATTCTTATTTTCTTGGTACTTTATAAATTTTGACCACACATTACTCGCATAATCAAGGTAAAAACCAATTAAAAAATGCTGAAGCATCCAAAATATAGATGAAAATTTCTGGGATATTATTTTTAATTAGGTAAAGATTTATTGATATTTCTTGAAGTGCATTTAGTTTAGAGTTGTTTAATCAATGTAAGTTGAAGATGTTGTTAAGACAGTGTGGGGCCCCACCACAAGAAAAGTTGAAAAACTGGCTTTAACCATCTCAGATAGTCAGGGTCATTATTTTTCTAAATCTAAAGTTAGACAGCACAGACTATGGTGCCTATGGAAATACTAACCCTGCTTTATGGATTTTCATATTTCAAAATGCTGTTCTCCACACCTATTGAAGCTCATACTACATTAGCATTATATTATAATATTCTATATTTAACTATACAAAAGCCTAAAGATTTTTGGTTGCCTAATCTGAGAACTGAATTCATTAAGAGAAAATGACTCAATGGAACATTGAAGCCAAGGTAAGCTTTAAACCTTAGTACTCCTATTTTCCATAATGTATTACATTAATTATTTAAAAATAATTGTTTAAATCCCGTTTCTTCAATTCCTTCAACCTGCAGTTCGTGATCCTTAGGGAGCCCCAGATTAAAGGGCATATATGCTGTTTCATAGCCATCTTGGAGAAAGATATTAATACATTGTCAGAGTTGCAATAAGTGTTGCTCTAACATGCCTGACATACAGGGAACAATTTGAACATATTCTGACTCTCACTTGTGTTCACATGTAATTTTGTCCAGAGAAACAGCTGGTGAATGAATGCACAGCTGCACCCAGAGGAGCCTAGCCAGGTGGAAAAACACAAAACACACACTTGCACACACCTCAGACAGCTACCCCACTCACATCACACGTTACAGCTTTTTATGGCATCTCAAATCACCCTTCTCTCACTGCTTCACAATCACCCACAAGCTGCAACCCTTCTGCCACCCAGATTAACCAGCAAACTGCAGGCCCTTTTCAAGTTAAAGTGCCATATTTGTTGTGGGTGAATATTTAACCATTTAGCACATATAATTACACTACCATTTTTAATAGGGTTTGTCTTAGTTTGGGCTGCTGTAACAAATATACCACAGACTGTGTGGTTTTGACACAAAGATTTGTTTCTCACAGTTCTGGAGGCTGGGAGTCCAAGATCAAGGTGGCAGCACTTGTCTGGTGAGAGCTGTTTCCTGGAGAGGTATTCTCTGGGTGAAAAGCAGAGAAAGCAAGCTCTCGGGTGTCTTTTTATAAGGGCACTAATCCCATTGATGACAGCTCCACTCTCCTGACTCAATTACTTCCTGAACTAACATCACATAACTTCCAAATAACATCACATTGGGAATTGGTCTTCAAAATAGTAATTTTCAGGGGACAGAAATATTCAGTCCCTAGCAGGCCCTTATTTTTTAATGTACCAATGACAGTTTTTGAGTATTGGGCCCTAAACCCATTTCCCCACAAGCCCTGTGGTTTTGGGTTTTTTTGTTGTTGTTTTTCATTTTACAATAGTTTTTTTTCAGCTTTATTGTGGTATAATCAAGAAACCTTCATACTCTTTTCCAGAGTGGCTGCACAAATTTACATCCCTCCTACAAGTGTACGAGGATTTCTTTTCTCCACATCTTAGCTAACACTCATTCTTTTGTGCTTTTTCTTTTTTTTTGTAGTACGCAGGCCTCTCACTGTTGTGGCCTCTCCTGTTGCGGAGCACAGGCTTCGGACGCGCAGGCTCAGCGGCCATGGCTCATGGGCCCAGCTGCTCTGCGGCATGTGGGATCTTCCCGGACCGGGACACGAACCCGTCTCCCCTGCATCGGCAGGCGGACTCTCAACCACTACGCCACTAGGGAAGCCCTCTTTTGTGCTTTTGAGGGCAGCCATCCTAACGGGTGTGAGGTGATATCTCACTGTGGCTTTGATTTTTATTTCCCTGGTGATTACTGATGTTGAACATCTTTTCATGTATTGTTGCCCATTTGCATGTCTTCTTTGGAAAAATATCTATCCAGTTCTTCTGCTCATTTTTTAACTAAATTGTTTTTGTTATTGTTGTTTTGCTATTGACTTGTGTGGGTTTTTATACAATAGGCATATTAACCCCTTATTAGATATTTGCAAATACTTTCTCCCATTACATAGTGTGCCTTTTCACTTTGTTGATGGTTTCCCTTGCAGTGTAGAAACCTTTTAATTTTATGTACTCCCACCTGTTTATTTTGGCTTTTGTTTTCTTTGTTTTTGGTGTCAAATCCAAAAAAAAAAAAAAATTGCAAAGACCAGTGTGAAGGAGCCAGTCCCCTATATATTCTTGTAGGAGTTTTATGGTTCCAGATGTTAAATGTTTCTTTAATGCACTTTCAGTTGATTTTTATAAGTGGGACAACATGCACATCCATTTGCATGTGGCTGCCAGTTTTTCAAACACAATTTATTGAAGAGACTATCCTTTCTCCATTGAGTATTCTTGGCCTTTTTGTCAGACATTAGTTGACTGTACATGCAGGGATTTATTTTAGAGCTCTCCATTCTGTTCCTTTGGTCTGTGTGTCTATGTTGATGCAAGTATTATACTGTTTTTATGACTATAGCTTTGCATTGTAATTTGAAAGCAAGAAGTGTGATTCCTCCAACTTTGTTCTTTTTTCTCAGGATTACTTTAGGTATTCAGAGTTCTCTGTAGTTCCACACAAATCTTAAGATTGTTTTTTCTATTTTTGTGAATAATGTCATTGGAAATTTGATACATTACATTAATTATTTTTATTTCATTAAATCTGTGTGTAGATTGCCTTGGGGAGAATGGAAATTTTGCCAACATTAATTCTTCCAATGTATGAACATGGAATATCTTTCCAGTTATTTGGTAAACACTTGTACCTAAATCTTTGTCAGCATCTCTGATTATTATCTTTATATGAATTCCCAGAAGTAAAATTACTAGCTCAAACACCATAAATATTTTACAATTTTTAATGCATATTACCAAATGATGCTCCAGAAAAAAGTAGTACCATCTACATTTTTCCAATCCAGCATCTAAGAGTGCTGGTCTCTCTGCATCCTCACCACGTTTACATTTGCATTTTTTTCTGACACCTTGCTAGTTAGATATACCAAAAAAAAAAAAAGTTACTTTCATATCTCGATCAAGTGTTTATGGAGATTCTGACTAATGAAAATTCTAAGAGAAATTCTAAGGAGGATAATTTTACGTGTTTAGATATAATTATTGTAGCTGTTTCTTCCCTACAAAATTATTTTGAGGATTGAATACAGGAGTGTGTCTGTGTTTATTTTCCTCCTGGGGTTTGAAGCCTCTGCCTGTCACCCTGTTGCTCCCACTTTGTACTTTATTATTGTTCTGCCACTACCCTGCCCTGTCGCCTCCCCTAGCCAGAGACAATGTTAGTAACGGAGTTCCACCAGCAATTTGCCAGTGAGCCTAATGAAAAGCACCCACAGGCTGATGATTTTCAGCTGGGTCCTGAGCTATGATTGAATGTGATTTGTCTGGAAAAACTCTCATAAAACTCGAACTCTGTTAGGGAGGGGGTGGGTGATGAGAGAAAACATTGAAACCTGTGGGGGCAGGGGGCAGAGACAACCATTTGGCTCCCAACACCCTGGCCCACTTCTCTCTTAGAGCAACTGAACATTCGATAAGTGCAGGGCTGCCCGAGACTACAGACGTTCCCGGCATCCTGTGCAGCTGGGTTGTTTGTGAGACTAAGCTCTCCCTCCAAGATGGAAGGAAAGAAATTTGTGCAACTTCTAGGATATTTCCTACATAGGACAGGCAGGCCTTATTTTCTCCTTCTCCCTCTGTCCTACTTCACACTGAAACTGTAGCTCCATCCTGCCCCACGTCCACCCCGGAGGAGGCCAACTCCCCTAGGATGACAGAGCAACAGGGATGACAGAGAAGCTTCCTGAAGTAGCCTTGCGAGAGCAGCACAAGACTGCCTGCCTCCAGATCAGAATGTGAGAGAGATGCAAACTTCTATTTGGCATAATTACGTGTGGGGGGGTCGGTGTTTTGCAGCAACTGAACTCTACCAATACAGGAATCGTGGAAGGGGCTCCTCTCTGCACTTGCCATGGGTCAGGCTGCTCCAAGGACTACAGCTGTCTGATACTTTCATCTCTCTGTTTCATGGGGGGGGGGAAGCCAAGCTCAGCAACAATCCAGTATCCTTTCCCGGTGCTTCTCTGGAAATCTAATGGGTGAAGATAGATGCTCCCAACAAAAGGAATCTGGAGCTAATATTTTCTGGGGATACGGTCTTGTTCTTTCCACCACAGCATGAACCCTGGCTCTTTCCTAAACACGTAGCTTGTTTTGAAATGTGCTGTGCTGTTTCCCTGATGATACGTGCAGATTCTAAGTAAATAACTCAGGACACAGACGATCTTACGTCTGTTGTCACTTGAATGTTGCTGGAAAGATGAGTTTAGAACTAACTCCTCTGCTAAACCAATACATTTAAAAGCTTAATTTGGAAAAACAAAAGTTTCCAATTGCGTCATCCACCCACAAAGCGGAACTCAACTCAAGCGTTGGCCTGAGCTCCCCATTCAAGTGCAGGTGTATGGGAATTCCCAGGTGTCTTGTCTTGTCCATGTAACTTCTCATGTACTCTCCAGCCTTATGGACCCACAATTTTATGTTGAAAAGACAGCCTAATATATAATAAAATATTAAAGTTATTGAGAACATTATAAAAAGTTCCATAGTTCATTTGTTCTTTATTTGTTCATGCTTAATTATGTACAGAGTGTCTTTTCTTTCGGGACTGGTTTAAAATATAGTTTATTAATAGGGAATATGAGGTAAGGTAAGGTCAACGGATCACTAGACGACTGTCTCTAAAAAGATGGTTGGTTACTTGCAGCTCCCAAGTGGAGGGGGCAGGCCGCACATTGGTCAGCAGGCAGAGGGAGGGAGGGGAATTCGTGACAAGTGCTATTTCTGTGATTCCCCAGGAAGGAACAGGGAGGATGGCGAGTAGATTCAGGACTGAGTAGGCTGTAGGATGTCAGGGGCTGTTCCTGGTGTCTGGGTGTTGAGGGAAGGGAGACAGTGGCCCCCAGTGTGAGAGCCACAGAGGAGGTGGATGGTGAGGGCTCTGGATGGATCGGTTTGTATTTCAAAAGCAGGCCTGGGAGCAGTTCTGAATCCAGGGAGGCTGGAGAGTAGGGACCCAGGGGCCGAGGCAAGGGGACCTGGGCTTGGCACTGGCTTGTCTAGAACAAGGCGAGCCCAGCATGTTCATGTGAGGAGATGTTAAAGCGTCAGGTTTACAGAACATAGACACTTGGTCCACACTAGGGAGCAGCTTAAACGTCCCGTCCTCAGAGACACGTCCCCTGCCTGTGCATCTACAGTGTCAGCCTCCCCCGCCCATGTGTCCCAGTCATCACCCACCTCATTGCTGCGCAGCACCCAGGGCCGGCCCTGTCAGCACCCACTGTGGCTGCCTCACCCGGAGGAACTCTCCTCACGGGGTCCCAGTCCTATGAGCTCCTCTGCCACCGCTGTCCCCTTTCCCTGCCACCCCAGCCCCTCCCCCGCCCTGCTCTCCTGCTTCCCCTGAGACCTGCTCTTCCCTGCACAGCGCCAACCCTTCTACACGCTGTTCTGCTTACTGTCTGTCCCCCTCCGCAGCGTCAGCTCCATGGGAGCAGCAGCAGGGTTGTTTCTTTTTAAATTGTTCTTGTTTTTGCATATTTTATTCTCTGCGAGGCCTACAGCCCAGATCAGTGTGGAGCCCGAGGTAGAGACTCCATAAGCACTGAATGAGCAGCTGGTATCATAGCCCGGAACGCGCCTTTTTGTGATTTCCTTGTTGAGAGAGTCTGTCTTCTCGGGACTGCGAATCCCTTCCCCCAGCACAGGCCTGGCACATAGCAGATGTTGGATCAGCATTTTGACGAATGAATATGCCACTCACTGTGCCTAACACAAGGACTCAACAATGATAAACCTTGCTGCTGCCCTCAGGGGACAGTTAAAATCAAGACAACAGCCCCAAAGGAGTTGCTTAGTAAGAACAATGTCATCAAACTGCGACTTAAATGCAGTTTCGGCTCCTCCAGAAATGGAACCGTAATCCAGAGGGTCAGGAATCCTGTGATCAGCACTAGCTAAGCCATCTGCCTGGGAGACCGCTGCCATCTGCTAATGCAAAGAAACCTTGCAATAACCCACACGAAGCTTTGCCCAGAACAGCTTCCTTGTTTCAGCTCCCTTCTGCCTATAAGCGTCTTTCATTTTGTGCAACTCCTCAGAGCTTCTTTCTATCTGCTAAATTGGATCCTGCCTGATTCATAAATCTTCAAATAAAGCCAGTGATTTTAAAATTTTACTCAGTAGAATTTTATTTTACTTTTTTTTTTTAATGGAACTTATAGTTGATTTTCAGGTTATATTTTGCTTCAAGGGATTGTCCTAGAAATAGTCGGGTTTATTACTGCTACATAACAAACTATTACAAAACTTAGTGGTTTGAAATATAATTTATTATTATCACTGCTAGTTCTGTGGGCTGTCTGTGTTTAATTGCATGCTTCTTGCTTAGAGCTCCTCGTGGTGCTGCAGTTGGAGGGCAGATGAGGCGGTGTCACAGAGAGGCTCCAGCAGACCCCTCACAGGGCTGGCTGGGGGTCACCTGTGCTGGGGGCCAGAGTGTGCACGTGACCTCCGCACGTGGCTTGGTTTCCTCGCAGCAGAGCCTGTGTTTCCATGGACCACATTGTATGAGCAGCAGTCTGATTAAAGAAAGGGTCAGTGGTCAGATCTCTTATAAGGCCGGTTAAGGACTGGCCCAAAGTCACCTCTGCAGCTCTCTACGGGTCAAAGCATTCACAGGTCAGATGTAGGAGTTTGGAGAAACAGACCGCTTGTCTCCTCGAGGTGGGGTGCCTTGTTTTGTATAAGGAAGGAAGGAATTGAAGGTGGCTGCCTTTTTAGATAAACCACCACGAAGATTCTGTGATGAATGCTACAACTGAGCAACAGATGTCAGGGCCCAATACAGTCTTGCTGCTCTCTCGGAGTCCAGAAGGTGAAGCACATGAAAAAAGATAATTCCAGAACCTTCCATGAAGGAGGAAATTGTGTGGGAGTTGTCCTCAATATAAACAATTAGAAACTGCAAAACACATAGAACAACTTTTTTTGGTCATTGGACAATAGCAAGCAGAGGAGAATGACGCTGGTAGGGACCAACCAGGGACAAGATTGCTGCTTCCTTGGCCTGTATTCCTAAGGGCCTTGCGAGTCTAAGCAGGATCTGAGCTTTGTCTAATACACTAGAGCATCTCTGTGACGTTCAGAGTGAGGGGACGGGTAGGTAGGAGTTAGCACAATCAGGGCTCAGGTTTGCAGCGTTCATAATCTGAGAGCACAGAAAGATAGGAGGCTCCTATCGGTCCCAGAAGACGCCCACAGGTTTCTATCCACACACGAGGACCATTTACTCATCACATGAGGTTTGGGTCCTTGGATGAGCCCCAGCCCCTAACACCTAGTGGGGTCTCATTTGCTGAATGAAGATGCAGAAACTCTCTTGAGATGTAGGATGTGAGGAATGGGTGGGGCTTGGATGGACTCAGGTTGGAGGAAACAGCTTTTTAAGTTTTACAGAGGGGAATGAGGTCTTTCGGGTTGGAAATCCTGCTACCACAGCCCAGCCTCCATCAAGTGGAAGGTATTGGTCACAGGTGTACTGAACACGGCATTTCTTACATCAATGGGAGGAGAGATTGGGAGGAGGTGAAATGCCCCTGAGACGCTTGGACCTGACACCCACCCATGTGACCTCAGCTCTGGGAAGTAGCAGCATAGCATATCTAGGGCTGTCCCCAAATCAGGACAGCAGCGGCTTTCCCTGGGTCTAATTTTGCATCTTTACAATAACCATGAGAAATTTCCAGAAGAACAAGATACCAAGACCTTCAGCAGATTGTCCTTCTGAACACTTCATTCTCAATCAAGGGCAATTCTCTATGACCCGCAGCTATCCCCGCTATACATTCAGTGCTCCCTCACCCAGCACATGGCACACATTCACTGAGGCCCTCCTGTGTGCTGACCTGGTCCAGACACCAGACAACAGCAGTGGGTGAAACAGGTGGAGGGAGATCCCAATTCACATGCAGGTGACAGGCTCATGAGGAAAACAGATTAAGAAATAGAGGAACACAATATCAGGAGGTGATATGTACCATAAAGAAAAGGAAAGTAAACTTTTGAAAATTCCTGAAGAAGCTTAGGGAGCAAACATGTAGAGGACACAGTGTTCTAGGCTGAGAGAATAGCAAGTGCAAAGGCCCTGAAGTCACCATGGGCTGCATGTTTGAGAGACTTAGCTTTTAGCTGGAATACTTGTCTTGTGCTCAGTCTGTTTTGCTTTTATTTGTAAGCCTTGGTTTCATTTTCCTAGCTCATGAGCTTGAGTTTGATCACACCAACAGGTAAATTCAATTCCAGTGATCAGCAAATTCTACTCCAGAGTTTCAAAATGGAAACATGTGAACTTGGGCCCAGCACTCTGTTAGCAGCTAGCAGGCTGTGGACTGAACCCCCATGATGACTGCAGTTAACAAACTTCCCCAGTGTCCTCAGGCCCCTTCCGCTCCACTTTCTCGCCATCTCATCTGGGTCAAAGCTCTGATCCTGCCCCTCTGCCACACCCTCGTTTTCTATGCGTAGCTCACCTGTCATCCCCGCCCGAAATTCCCACAGGCTTCTCAAAGTCCTAGGTCCCAAACTGAGTTCATCCCTTGTCTCCTCTTGTGGAATCACTATCAGTGAGGGAACCCCTTGATGGCCCCACCCTCAAGCTCTAAGACAAGACCTCTGCCCCCTCCCCCACTCCCTTGCATCCCACCCCATGATCCCATTGATGCAGGACTCCCTGTCATTTTCTCCTTCCACCTTTCTATCTTGAGCTGCCCACCACCCTCTCACTCGTCAATAGATCCCTTTGAAATGAGCACAATTACACATGGAATCACTGATGACACACAGGAAGGTGTTGCTGGGAATTACAGACAGTATCCCATAGCAGAGGACAGACAAGGGCTCCCTAAGAAGGCAGAACACAGGGCATCATGGTGTCAAGACACCCATAAAGGGAGTGAGGCAGGCATCACACTGTAGCCTTTCCCCACTGATCCCCCACTGTTTCATGTTTCCAAATTTTGCACATCCTCAGTGGGCCAGGCCTCCTTGTCTGTGTTACGGGGATGGCATGCATTAGTGTATCTATCCACTCATTTATTTATCTTGTACTTGGGTCCTGCTCAATGCCAGTCTTTGGCTAGATGAGAACTCATTCTTGAAGAGCCTCTTCAGATGTCACCTTCTCCACGAAGCCCTTCTTGATCTACACACCTACTCCTGCTTGCCTCTGGCCTCATCTGGGACCCCACCGACCCCAGTGGTGGGATCATTCTTTGAGAAACTCTCCAGCCTGTGAGCTCTGTGAACACGCTGGGCCAGAGAGAGACACATCTTGAAAAACTGTGATGACTAAGTAACTGAATAGATAAAAGGATTAAACACAGGCCATGTGTAGAGTAAGTTCACCAAAGTTTAATTCGTTCTTCCTCCTCCTTCCCTCCTTCCAGGACTAGGAGCTCAACGGAACTTATTTCACCCTTACCTCATGTAGAACTTCAATGGCCTGGGAGATTTTCATATTTTGTGTACTTTAACACTTTGAAAACATTTCATGGCTGTACTAATCAAAATTGAGAAAATTATACCTTGAGGGGCAGGCATCCTCCTGTGGTGTCTGAGTCAAAACAGGACGACATAATAATATAGGATATTGAGGAGGACTTGGCTTGGCCCCCCGGGCAGCAGCAAGTAGGGAAACAGAAGCAGAGGGGGGAAGTTTCCACCCCGTCCCCACCGTGACACACCTGTCCCTCTTTGTACTGAACTAGACTGATTGTGATTACCTGGAGGTGGACGTGTCTCCTGGCAGATGACGTCACCTTAGGGGACAGCATTCGAAGTCACTAGGCTTCAGTTCTAAGCTCTCATCCTGACCTACGACAAGTCTTCGGTGCCTTGGATCCCCTGTTTTTAATATTAAGGAATGTGATAGTGAGGCTACGTACATGAGCGTCCAGAGATGGTGGAGGCCGGGTGCCTGGCGTTGGTCACTGGGGGATGCTTCCATCCTGTTAGTGTTTCCCCTGGCATCTCAGCCTGGAATATGGCTGTGTGGGTGGAATATCCAGAGGGAGCCATGAAGGCATCAGAGAGACACTGCCAGTCAGTGTCAGGGCAGCATTGAATTACAGAAGACTGGGCTTTCCTCCAGTCACTTCCTGCTGCCCAGGCCCTCTTACCACTGGCCACATACCCTTACTGAAAACAATCTCCTGGGAGCTCAGAGTCACAGCCTGGTGGCCTGGCCACCAGATGGCTGAGGGTGTGTCAGGAGCAGTTTGCCACAGGAGTCTGGGGACACAGGGCTCTGACATGGGCTGGGGAGTGGAGGTGGCATGGCAGGGCTGCACAGCATGGGGTATTGGGTGCCTGGTCTGGGCTGCCATCATCCAGGTCCACATCACCATGAAGTCAACTGCCAGCTTCTGAGCTCAGAAGCTGAGCAGGGTTGAGGCTGGCTAGTACTTGGTGAGACCGACTGGCATGCCCGGTACTGTAGGCTTTGCCAGTTGTCTCTCCTTTCATGTCTCTCTCCCTTTGCCACTGCTGCCCCCCTCCCCTTGAACAGGTGGTCACCTCTTTGGCCGCTGGGTGGTGGCACAAATTGGTGGAGTCTTGGAAAGGGTGTGTGCAGAGTTCTGAGAAAGGACAACATGGCTGGGCTGGTGTCCTGTGTGCTTGCTGGCAGCTCTGGGTTGGTGGGGCAATTTTGGGCCCTGGAACTGTCTGCATAAAATGGTTACAATAGCAATTTTGGTACTCTATTTTCCACATTAAAAAAAATGGTAGCACGTGTGTGTGTGTGTATATATATTTTTTTCTTTTTGCTGCACTGCGCAGCTTATAGGATTTTAGTTCCCCCACCAGCGATCGAACCTGGGTCCTTGAAAGAGAGAGGGTGGTGGAGTCCTAACCACTGGACCGCTAGGGAATTTCCTGTGTGTGTATCTTAAGGACTTACAAAGGAAAGTTCTGGGCCAAAGAGAGGAATTAATCACATGATAAAACATGGATGAGCCTCAAATACATGACACTGTATAAGAAGCCAGACACAAAGGCCACAGTTGTATAAATCCATGTACTTCAAATATACAGAAAAAGCAAGTCCACAGGGATGAAAAGCACACAGTTAGTTGCCTACGGCTGTGGGGAAGGGGAGTAGGAAGTGACTGTTTAAGGGGTCCTAGGTGTCTTTGTAGGGAGATAAAATATTCTGGATCAGATAGTGATGATGGTTGCACAACTTTGTAAACAGACAATAAATCACTAAACTCTAGAGTGTTCAAAGGGCATTTTATGGTATATGATTTCTATCTCAACTTAAAAACCGGTGAGTAATAAATAATACGTTTTTGGAAAATAATGGGAAACACATATTATCCTCATTGCTTGATTTGGTTCCCACTCTAAGCTCTGTACAAATGAACAAAGACCCCCCCACACACTCCCAAAATGAGACAAGCCCTATTTACTCAGAATTCGTCTATAGAGCACAGGAGTCAGCCACCACCAGTCACATTCGGCTGAGACTCAGGGAAGGCATAGGGATGGGGATGGCTTCTGGGGGAAAAAAAGGGAGGCATGTCCTGATCACAGCTTGTCAAGTGGGGAAGTTGGAGGCGGACTGATAGGAGAATGGGCGTCCCACATGTTTACTTAGGGGACCATATTGATATATTTCTTTCCCCCATTTGGTTCTAAATGGAAAGGATGAAAAATGAGGAAGCTGTGAGTCACTGACTCAACACTGACCCTTGAGGCCTATTGTTGCCGAGTTTGAGGTCTGGTTTTCCACATTGGTTGTTGCAGGGTGTGGCATAGGGCCTTGTGGCTCGAGGGAGAGGTTCCCCGACTTCCAGGAAGATTTAGAAAATTCTGCATTCCAAAATCCCTCTTTCATCTTCAGTCACATACTGTGCATACAGAAACTTGAATCACAGTTTTCAAAATTAACTGCAAAAAATAAATAAATAAATAAACAAAATTAACTGCAAACAAGGGTAATAATTACTGTAATTTTGAGTAACACTGACAATGGTAATTTTCATTACTATAAATCTCAGGATTTCTCATTTAACTAATGTCCACATTATAGTGAATCGAGCTTGTAACAGAAAAATATCATTACTTTCTTTTTTTTATGCCCAATATCGCCGTCGGACCATCTGGTCGACCTCACCTCAGCAGCCACCTGGTGAAGCGTCACTAGTGCTAATCTCATCCAGAGGGATCCTTCTGGCACACCGACGAAAGCGCACCTTGACACTCCGGCTCCACCCAGTCCACCATCCGTACCATTTCTCAACACGGGGCAAATAGAAAAGGGGACGCCGGGCCCTCCCCGCGTACACGCAGCTGGAACTGCGGGAAATCTGGAGTGCGGAGCCCCGTGGCCGCTTCGCGTGGAACCTGGAGAAATGAAAGTGGCCACCGGGGAACAGCACCACTTCCGCGACGGCACTTGGACGGACCCGGACCCCAAGGAGGCGAGGATGTACCGCCGGGCAGCCTCTGGGACGGAGCGTCGCGACTCCGTGGAAAGGAGGATGGGGAGCCCCGGGGTCGCCCTCTCAATGTCCCCTCCTTTCGGCCACCAGGGTCGATCCCTACTAGGGGAGAAACGTAAACATTTGGGGGTTAGGGCGATCGGGATCCACGGTGGGGCCGTTGAAAACTGGGCGATGTCTGCGTACATCCGTGTTGTTCCCAACCTCCAGGCGAGTTGGAAAATATGAGAAAGTACGACCACCGGGACACACGGAGGACGACGCCGGACACGGACACCCTCTCCTGGTCACACACAACTATCTGGGCTGTCCTTGCGGCCCGAGGGGCACCACGGCGTGCTGGTCGACCCATCCAGTATGCCCAACACCTTACAAACCCTACCGCCAGCCTTAGAAGCTATAGACCTGCTCGGCCAATCTCCGGCGGCAACATGAACGGTCCACGCCCCGGCGCCACCGGAACAGGGGCTGCAAGCGTCGCCGGCCTCCCGGAACTCTGCCTCGTGCCCGGCGGCTGAGTCTCAGCCCTCGCGAAGGTCACTGAAGCTCCGGATGGAAGGGATGGTCTCCAAGCGGCCGCCAGTTGGCGCCCGACAAGCGGCGGGAAAGCCCGAGGGATGGATCCCGATTGCCGGCCGGCGAGGGTACAGCGCGGGCCGCCCAAACGCCCGAGTTCGTCCCGCGGCTTCCGCCCCGGAGCTAGCTCCTGTATAACTACCGCGGGAAGCGACCCCGGTAACAGAAAGAGGGCGGGGTACTGGGAAGACGTGGCCGGGAGGCTGCCGCGGAGAAGCGCTCCCCACGCGATTCCCGGCGGGGCGGGCGTACTAGCGGCCCACAGCGCTCGGGCGGGTCCCTGCTCCTGGGAGCACTTAGGGATTTTGCAGGGACTTGGGTTCCGTGGACTGTAAAACTGAAACCATAAAAGTACACGTAGAAAACTTGTATGAATGATTTTTATTATGTGGGATATAAAATGGAGTCCTTGTAAAGAATCTTTTTTTTAAAGTCCAGAAACCATCAAAGTAATGAAACATAAACTTGACCACAAATTCATCTTTATATATTCATTTTTACCTATTCCACAAGCAAAGTCCAATGATAAGAAACCGGTGTGTGAGGAACATTTGTGCAAATACATGTGTAATAAGATTACTGATATCAGAATTACTTAATATAAAAACAGAACATTCAGAAAACTTAGCCATTAAGGGGGAAAATTAAAAAAATTTTCTACTAGTTTACAAAGAAAATTTGGCACTTTATAAAATAATGTTGACATTTCAAACATTGTCAATTCCGGATACTTGATTAGGCTGTGTGTTTTAAGAAAGGCTGGATTGGGCTTCCCTGGTGGCGCAGTGGTTGAGAGTCCACCTGCCGATGCAGGGGACACGGGTTCGTGCCCCGATCCGGGAAGAACCCACATGCCACGGAGTGGCTGGGCCCGTGAGCCATGGCCGCTGAGCCTGCGCGTCCGGAGCCTGTGCTCCGCAACGGGAGAGGCCACAACAGTGAGAGGCCCGCGGAACGCAAAAAAAAAAAAAAAAAAAAAAAAGCCTGGATTATTAAAAATACTGTCTAAAATTCCAAACTTTTGTAAAATTGTTCAGCAAGATTTACGAAGAGTAAAGCAAGATTTATTTTCCTAAGAGCCAGGTTTCCTGTTCACTGTATCATGAAATAAGTATTTAAAAAATTAATTGTTTGGGTTCAAAAGTAAACTTTTGAAAATCAATAATGGTTTTTATTAGAATAGAAAATCTGCTGCACATGTGCCTTAACATTCCATTTATCTGCCATTTTATTTGAACATTCATGGGGTATGATTTTCAAGAACACTGTACAAGAGGATCTCTATTTTAATCATTATTTTGGGCTCCTAATTTTCTCTTAACTTAATTTTAGATAAGCCAAAACACCCCAAATAAAACACTCTTGCCATATAGAGATTTCCTGAAATGTGCTATAAGCTATATACATTATTGATAAATTTGAAATGAAATGTATTGATAAATACATAAGAAAAAACCAAAATGTATTTTGTTTGTTTTATTATTATGCAAGAATGCACTTTTAAGAAAGAAATGTTCTACCAGATGCAAGAATCTCTGGAAGTTGCATGAAAATATTTTGTATTTAATAACCGAAAATTGTGTACTTCTAGACGTTGGTTATTTTTGCTAAGTTTTCAGAAGCATATTAAATTATGTATTCATTATTTCATCATTGTGACCATTTTTAGAGTTTGCTTCACTCCCAAGTGTAAATTAGAACTCATTAACTCCTGATAGTTTTCTATCAATAAATTATTCTTTTTCTAAAAATAAATAAATTTATTTATTTTTTAAAAAAGGATCCTATAATGAAAGAAGCTTCTCTTTTAAAAGGCAGTGATGGACAGGGGTAAGAGTTCTTGTGCAATGTGCAGATAAAATAAAAATGAAGTTGGTTGCTATCGTCATCCTTAGTGCAATTTCACTACTCTGTTTTTTTCAGTATCCTGGAAAATTAAATCTGTGATCACTCTTAAAGTCATATCATTTTTTAAAATACATCTTTATTAGAGTATACTTACTTCACATTACTGTGCTAGTTTCTGTTGCACAAAAAAGCGAGTCAGCCATATGCATACACATATCCCCATTTCCCCTCCCTCTTAAGCCTTCCTCCCACCCTCCCTATTCCACCCCTCTAGGTCAGCACAAAGCATCGAGCTTTACATTCGGTAGTGTAAATACATCAATGCTACGTTCTCTTCGCCCCCTACCCCATGTCATCAAGTCCATTCTCTATGTCTACTTATTTATTCCAGCCCTGCAACTATGTTCATCAGTACCTTTTTTGTTTTTTCAGATTCCATATATATGCGTTAGCATATGTATTTTTTTCCCTCTTTCTGACTTACTTTAGTCTGTATGACAGACTCTATATCCATCCACCTCATTACAAATAACTCAATTTTGTTTCTTTTTATGGCTGAGTAATATTCCATTGTATATATGGGCCACATCTGCCATATCCACTCATCTGTCGATGGACATTTAGGTTGCTTCCATGTCCTGGCTATTGTAAATAGCGCTGCAACGAACATTGTTGTGCATGTCTCTTTTTGAATTATGGTTTTCTCAGGGTATATGTCCAGTAGTGGGATTGCTGAGTCATATGGTAGTTCTATTTTTATTTTTTTAAGGAACCTCTATACTGTTTTCCATAGTGGTTGTATCAATTTACATTCCCACCAACAGTGTGGGAGGGTTCCCTTTTCACCACACCCTTTCCAGAATTTATTGATTCTAGATTTTTTGATCATGGCCATTCTGATTGGCATGAGGTGATACCTCATTGTAGTTTTGATTTGCATTTCTCGAATACTTAATGATGTTGAACATCTTTTCACATGCCTCTTGGCCATCTGTATGTCTTCCTTGGTGAAATGTCTATTTAGGAGTTCCACCCATTTTTTAATTGCATCGTTTGTTTTTTTGATATTGAGGTCCATGAGCTCTTTGTATATTTTGGAGATTAATCCTTTGTCTGTTGCTTCATTTGCAAATATTTTCTCCCATTCTAAGGATTGTCTTTTTGTCTTGTGTATGGTTTCGTTTGCTGTGGAAAACTTTTAAGTTTAATTAAGTCATATTTGTTTATTTTTGGTTTTATTTCTGTTACTCTAGGAGGTGGGTCAAAAAAGATCTTGCTGTGGTTTATGTCAAAGAGTGTTTTCCTCTAAAAGTTTTGTACTGTGTGGTCTTACATTTAAGTCTTTAAACCATTTGGAGTTTATTTTTGTGTATGTTGTTAGGGAGTGTTCCAATTTCATTCCTTTACATGTAGCTGTGCAGTTTCCCCAGCATCAATTATTGAAGAGGCTGTCTTTTCCCCATTGTATGTTCTTGCCTCCTTTGTCATAAATTAGGTACCCATATGTGTGTGGGTACCTGTACCATCCTGTACCATTCATCTATATTTCTGTTTTTGTGCAAGTACCATACTGTTTTGATTATTGTAGCTTGTGGTATAGTTTGAGGTTAGGGAACATGATTTCTCCAGCTCCGTTTTTCTTTCTCAAGATTGCTTTGGATATTCGGGATCTTTTGTGTTTCCATAAGAATTGCAAGGTTTTTTGTCCTAATTCTGTGAAGGACGCCATGGTAGTTTGATAGGGCTTGCATTGAATCTGTACATTGCTTTGGGTAGTATAGTCATTTTCACAATAATGATTCTTCCAATCCAAGAATATGGTATATCTCTCCATCTGCTTATGTCATTTTGATATCTTTCATCAGTGTTTTATAGTTTTCTGAGTACAAGTCTTTCACCTTCTTAGGCAGGTTCATTCCTAGGTGATTTATTCTTTTTGTTGCAATGGTAAATGGGAGTGTTTCCTTAATTTCTCTTTCTGATTTTTCATTTTTGGTGTATAGGAATGCCAGTGATTTCTGTGCATTACTTTTGTATCCTGCAACCTTACCAAATACAATGATTAGTTCTAAAAGTTTTCTGGTGACATCTTTAGGATTTTCTATGTATAGTATCATGTCATAGGCAAATAGTTACAATTTGACTTCTTATTTTCCTATTTGGATTCATTTTATTTCTTTTTCTTCTCTGATTGCCATGGCTAGGACTTCCAAAACTGTGTTGAATAAAAGTGGCGGGAGTGGATATCCTTGTCTTTTTCCTAATCCTAGTGGAAATGCTTTCAGTTTTTCACCACTGAGTATGAGGCATGTGGTAGGTTTGTCATATATTGCCTTTATTATGTTGAGGTAGGTTCCATCTATACTCATTTTCTGGAGAGTTTTTATCATAAATCAGTGTTGAATTTTGTGAAAACCTTTTTCTGCATCAATTGAGAAGATCATATGGATTTTATTCCTGAATTTTTTAATGTGGTGTATCACATTGATCGATTTGCATATATTGAAGAATCCTTGCATCCCTGGGACAAATCCCACTTGATCATGGTGTATGATCCTTTTAATGTGCTGTTGGATTCTGTTTGCTAGCAGTTTGTTGAGGATTTTTGCATCTATGTTCATCAGTGATATTGCCCTGTAGTTTTCTTTCTTTGTGATATCTTTTTCTGGTTTTGTTTTGTATCAGGGTGATTGTGGCTTCATAGAATGAACTTGGGAGTGTTTCTGCCTCTGAAATTTTTTGGAAGCGCTTGAGAATTATTAGTGTTAGCTCTTCCCTAATGTTTGATAGAATTCGCCTGTGAAGCTAGCTGGTCCTGGGTTTTTGTTTGTTGGAAGATTTTATATTACGGTTTCAATTTCATTACTTGTGATACATCTGTTTATATTTTCTAATTCTTCCTGGTTCAGTCTTCGAAAATTGTACCTTTACAAGAATTTGTCCATTTCTTCATGGTTTCCCATGTTATTGGCATATACTTGATTGTAGTAGTCTGTTATAATCCTTTATATTTCTTTTTTTAAACTTATTTATTTATTTATTTTGGCTGTGTTGCGTTTTCATTTCTGTGTGAGGTCTTTCTCTAGTTGCGGGGAGCGGGGGCCACTCTTCATCGCAGTGCGTGGACCACTCACTGTCGTGGCCTCTCTTGTTGCAGAGCAGAGGCTCCAGACATGCAGGCACAGTAGCTGTGGCTCTCATGCCCAGTTGCTCTGGGGCATGTGGGATCTTCCCAGACCAGCGTGAGAACTCGTGTCCCCTGCATTGGCAGCCAGATTATCAACCACTGCACCACCAGGGAAGCCCAATCCTTTGTAGTTCTGCAGTGTCAGTTGTGATTTCTCCTTTTTCATTTCAAATTTTATGATTTGCATCCTCTCCCTTTTTTCTTGATGAGTCTGTCTAAGGGTTTATGAATTTTGTTTATCTTCTTAAAGAAGCAGCTATTAGTTTTATTGATCTTTGCTATTGTTTTCTTCATTTCTATTTCATTTATTTCTGCTCTGATATTTATGATTTCTTTCCTTCTACTGATTTTGGATTTTCTTTGTTCTTTTTTCTCTAACTGTTTTAAGTGTACAGTTAGCTTGTTTATTTGAGATTTTTCTTGTTTCTTGTGGTGAGATTCAATGGCTATAAATTTCCCTCATAGAACAGATTTTGCTGCGTCCCATAGGTTTTGGGTCAGTGTGTTTTCACTGTCATGTTTTTCTCTGTATTTTATAATTTCTTGTTTAATTTCTTCAGTGATCTCTTGGTTATTTAGTGGTGCACTGTTTAGCCTCCATGTATGTGTGTTTCTTACAGTATTTTTCTTGTAGTTGAATTCCAATCTCATAGCAGAGTGGTCAGAAAAGATGCTTGATATGATTTCAATTTTTGTAAATTTTCCGAGGCTTGATTTGTGACCCAAGATGTGATGTATCCTGGAGAATGTTCTGTGTGCACTTGAGAAGAAAGTGTATTCTGCCACTTTTGGGTGGCATGTGTTATCAATATCAATTAGGTCTATCTGGTCTATTGTGTCATTTAAAGCTTGTATTTCATTATTTATCTTCTGTTTGGATGATCTCTCCATTGGTGTAAGTGTGGTGTTACAGTCCCCTACTATTATTATGTTATTATTGTATTACTGTCGATTTCTCCTTTCATGGTTGTTAACATTTGCTTTATGTATTGAGGTGCTCCTATGTTGGGTGCATAAACATTTATAATTGTTATATCTTCTTCTTGGATTGCTATTTTGGTCATTGTATGGTGCCCCTCCTTATCTCTTGTAATAGTCTTTATTTTAAAGTGTATTTTATCTGTTACAGGTATTGCTACTCGAGGTTTTTTTTTTAAAATTTCGATTTGCATGAAATATCTTTTTCCATCCCTTCACTTTCAGTCTGTATGTGTCCCTAGGTCAGAAGTGGATTTCTTGTAGACAGCATATATATGGGTCTTGTTTGTGTATCCATTCATCCAGTCTGTGTCTTTTGGTTGGGGCATTTAATCCATTTACATTCAAGGTTATTATTGATATGTATGTTCCTATTACAATTTTCTTAATTGTTTTGAGTTTGTTTTTGTAGGTCTTTTTCTTCTCTTGTGTTCCCAGCTTAGGGAAGTTTCTTTAGCATTTGTTGTAAAGCTGGTTTGGTGGTGCTGAATTCCGTTAACTTTTATTTGTCTGAAAAGTTTTTGACATCTCCATTGAATCTGAATGAGATCCTTGCTGGGTAGAGTAATTTTGGTTGTAGGTTTTTCTCTTTCATCACTTTAACTATAACCTGCCACTGCCTTCTGGCCTGTTGAGTTTCCACTGAAAAATCAGCTTATAACCTTATGGGGAGTCTTTTGTATGTTACTTTTGTTTTTCCCTTGCTGTTTTTAATATTTTTTCTTTGAATTTAATTTTTGTTAGTTTGATTAATATGTGTCTTTGTTTGTTTTTCCTTGGGTTTATCCTATATGGAACTGTCTGTGCTTCCTGCACTTGGGTGACTATTTCCCTTGCTATATGAGGAAGTTTTCCACTATAATCTCTTCAAATATTTCCTCAGACACTGTCTTTTTCTCTTCTTCTTCTGAGATGCCTATTACATGAATGTTGATGAATTAGTGATGTCCCAGAATTCTCTGAGATTGTCTTCAATTCTTTTGACTCTTTCTTCTTTATTCTGCTCCTGAGCAGTTATTTCAAACATTTTGTCTTCCACCTCACTTATTCTTTCTTCTGATTCTGTTATTCTGTTATTGATTCTTTCTAGTGTATTTTTTATTTCAGTTATTGTGTTGCTCATCTCTGTTTGTTTGTTCTTTAGTTCTTCTAGATCTTTGTTAAACATTTTTTGTATTTTCTCAATCCATGTCTCCATTCTATTTCCAATATTCTGGATCATCCTTACTATCATTACTCTGAATTATTTTTCAGGTAGGTTGCTTATTTCCTCTTTATTTATTTGGCCTTGTAGGTCTTTATCTTCCTCCTTCAACTATGACATAGCTTTTTGCTGTGTCATTTTTTCCCCTATGATTCGGATTGTGTTCCTGTTATACTGGTTGTTTGGCCTGAGGCTTCCAACCCCGGAGTTTGTAGGCTCTTGGCTAGAGTTTTGTCTTGCTGCTGAGACGAGGAGCTCTATGAGACCTCACTCTGATGAATATTCTCTGGGGTCTGATGTTCTCTGTTAGTCTAGTGCTTTGGACTTGGATCTCCCAGTGCAGGATTTTCCACCCAAACCCAGGGTCGAGAATCAAGATCCTGTAAGCCACGTGGGGCAGAAAAAAAAAAAAAAGAGACTGAGAGAGAGAAAACAACTATAACAAAGTAAAATTAAAATTAGACTAGGAAATTAACAGATATGTTAGAAAGAATATAAAATTAAACATATAGATGAATCAACAAATGGAAGGTACAACAGTACCACAATAGTAAAAAAGAGGAGGGGGAAAAGCAAAAAAAAAAGGTCGGGGTGGAGGGGGAGGACTTGGCTATGGAGAGCGGGAGCTAAGCAATGGTGAGGTTTGGGCAGTGGGTGGCGCCAATGCTCAGGACCCACAGGGCTGGAAAGAGCCCTGGGGGCTGTGGGGAGTGGGGCTTAGGCTCAAGAAACAGAAAGGGCCCACGCGTGCCCCCATCCCTGGTCTCAGAGGGCAGAGGACCTCACCTGGCAGCCCTTCAGGCTTCCTGGGCTCCAGTGGGTAGAGCAAACGTCCTCCTCTCCTCGCCTCTCCTCCTCGTCCTGTAAGGCCCTTTCCACCTATCTCTCCTAATCACCCTGGCCTCCTTCCTATGCCCCTAGGGCCCATCTGGCCTGCATGGGGCTTTGGAAGGGGGGAAGAGGCTTAGGAGCTCAGCAAGCTCTCCGGCCTAAGTGGGTCAGGCGATCGCCCTCCGCTCCTTTCTGCTCCTTTCTTACTCTTTCCGGAGAGTCCCTCCCACCTGCCTCTCCTGGCCTCCCGTGCCTCAGGGACGCAGATCTTGTCTGGTTTACACTTCTCCTCCCCCTTCAGTCCCCATATGTCCTACCAGTTCACTCTGGGGTTCCTCCCATCTGCTTGGGGTTCAGAGTCCCCCACCAGCGGCCGGCATGTGCCCTAGTTGTGGGGACACACTAACTCCGCATCTTCCCACACTGCCATCTTGAATACTCCCCCTATTCTTTAAAAAACTTGACATATTCAATGAACTCTGGCAAACACTTTCACAGTCAAAAGAGTTGTCTCCAAACCAAAGTTCAAACTAAATAGTTTTATGGTTTATGATGCCCCATTTTGATACTCAGAAATTACCTGGTACTTTTTATAGTTGAAACTCATGCAGATGGGAGCTGTATTTCAGTAACAGGAAATTGTGAATTTTTTCTTAGATGAGAGAAGGCAGCAGGTGGATTCCCTCCCCAGAGCAGTAACAATTGTACCTTTTGTGTCTTAGTGTTTATTCTAACCAAGATTACTGAGAGTAATGTAACCAGTTTTATATTTACCAAAGAAAGCATTATTTCACATGGCAAAATTTCCTAAGTTTACTTGTTCTTTAGGTAAAACTCCAACATGTAGTGCTAAAAAATAATACTTTCCTAACCCATATCTGGCATAATGTTCTAAAGGGCAGATAGTAAATCTTTTAGGGTTTGTCACATGACCTGTGTTGCAACTAGTCAACACTGTTATCATATCAGGAAAGCAGCTGCAGATAAAAGGTAAATGAATGAGCATGGCTGTGCTCCAATAAAAGTTTATTTATTTATAGAATCTGAAATTTGACAGTCATAGAATTCTTACGTCTCACAAATATTTTTTTAATATCTTAACAATTAAAATTATAAAAACCATTTTTAACTTACAGGTCCTACCAGCACAGGTTTGGGCAGAATTTGGTGCATGGGATGCAGGATGCCATGGCCTGATCTATAGAGCCACAGTGGAGCCAACACTTTTTAGAGATCAACATTCCAATATAAACTGATTGCATTACACACATGCCAGAAAATATTAAAACCAAACAAATACCAAATTACCAAAGACTCCCCATCAAGTCCTCCCCCAAGAGGCCCCAGCCCCCCATGCACGGCCTCCTCATCTTGGCATCCCCAGCCACCGGCAGTGAGTGAAACCTGTCCTTTCCCTGTGCCCCATGGCATGCCGCGTGCAGGACCCTCATTAGTTCTGAGCAGCAGCTACTTGCTGGGTACATATCCACATCCGTCAAGTCACCAGTACCTACAGTGTCTCCCAGAGGGTCATAAAGCTGCCTTTCCAACCCCACCCCTGGACGTGGAGTCCGGCCACTGAGTCCTGCTTCTCTGACGGCTAATGGCCAGTGGAGCGTGGCAGCTGTTTTGCGCTCTGTGCATCCAAAGGTGGTTGAGGCTGTGACCAGATCTTGAGACTCACAGCCAAAGCTTAAGGATGACTGGCATTTGGATTCATGAACCGTCTTGTTTTGGCAGGGGCCCGAACGCCTTCTACAAAATACTTTTATAGAACCGTTATTACCAGGATGGAAACCTGGGACTGTTCACACCAGAGACAAGGATCAAGGAAGGGACGCGCGGGGTGCGGCGTGGACTTGGTGTCGCGGCAGCGGCCCTGCGAGCAGCACACAGACAGCGGAGGGGCCGGAGCGTCCCGTCCGCCTGCTCCCTGGGCGCCAGGTCCGCAGGCAGGCGGAGCAGGAAGTGGCATCGTCCCAGAGCCCCCAGATTTAGACGGGAGGCCGGGCTCAAATGTTCGGGCTCTCACTGAGCCGGCATGTCCTGGGAAGGAGCGCGGGAGGAGCAGGGGAAGCAGGGGACCTACCGCGGGTTCGGGACCTCGCACGTGCTTCGCTGGCCTCGCCGCCCTCCGCGAAGGGGACATGGGAAGGCAGCTCCAGGACGCGCGGTGTCAGGTGTCTGCGGAGTTTCCGAAGGGCAGACCCCTGCGCTTCCAGACTCGCGGCTGTCCCCCAGGGTCCCCTGATGCCCCCGACTCTGGACATGCGGGTACAGCACAGGCAGGCTCCGACTCCTCTGTGTCTGAGCTGCTTGGTCGTTGAAGGTACCCCGCGCGATGCCGGCTTTTTCTCCGCCCGAAGAAGCAGTCAAGCTGCCTGCCCCGTGGCCCCGGAGCGTGGAGTCCTCCCTCTCGTCTTTCTTTCCTTCCCCAACCTCGGGGCACCCGGACTCCCGTCCTAGAAACCCGACATGACCCTGTGCACGGGCCCTGAGACACTTCTGAAAGGAGGCGGCCCGCACTGTCCGACACCCGCAGGGGCGGCGACGTGACCGCCAGAGGGTCTGGGCAAGTTCTGGTCTGAGAAGTGGTGGCCACCTGGGGACACCTGCTCCAGGCCATGGGCACCTGCCAGGAGCGCGTCCTTGCTCTCTGCCCTTGTTCCACCCTGTGTGCCCTCAAATCAAAGTGGGGTTCACCTTTCTTCACTCAAGACCTTTGCTTTTCCCTGTGCTTCTCCTTGACCACAATGGTCGGGAAGTCACTCTGTGGTCCGAACACTCTGCTGCGTTGTGTTTTGTGTTGAATGGACTCTACATCGGGACACCAGGGTGAGACTAGGTGTTAAGGTGGGCGGGGTACTTGCGCAAATAACTGAAGTGAGCAGTGTCAGCATCTCAGGGGCACCCACACCCACAGCTGCACCCTACCCACCCAGCCGCCACCCTAATGTCTTGGGCTCCTCCTGCCTACACCCCGCAGCAGGCCTAGCTGTGCATTGCATTCTGTGCCTGTGTTTCCCGGGGACCCTCCTGGCTCATCCCTGGCTGTGCACACACCACCTGGCCTCCCCACCTCGTCCTCCACGAAGCTGCCCTGACAGGCTGTCACCATATAGTGTGCACACCTTGTTTCTTGCTGGTGATAAACTAACAAAGCATTATTCTGTATCCATCTATTATGACCCACGCTGATTACCCCCATTGTTTGATTATCTGTAACTCATATTTTAGTACTTAGTTGTATTGTAAAGTGTTGTGAAGAAAATTTTCAACTATGTAAAATAATGTCCTTTCAAATGATGCAGAAGGGAGAGTGGCCAGCAGAAACATGGCCCCTCAAGTTGTCCAGGCCCTAATCCCCAGTATGAAGATGTAAAGTCACCTGGCAAAAAGGACTTGTGTAGGATGATTAAGTTAAGCATCTTGAGTTGGGGAGACCATTCTGGGTTATTTGCGGTGGTGCACTGGGATCACATAGATCCTCGGAAGTGAAAGAGACAGTTAAGAGTGTCACAGGTGCAGGAGATGGGAGGACGTGACTGAGGCGGGAGTGCAGTGCGTCCTAGGGCCACAAGCAAGGAGTGTGGCGGCTTCTAGAAGCTGGTGAAGGAACAGACCTTCCCCCAGAGCCTCCAGAAGGAACACAGCGCCGTTCACACCTGATGTCCGCACAGTGAGACCCATTTTGCACTTCTTACTCCAGGACTGTAAGAGAAGGAACCTGTGTTATTTGTTATATCAACAATAAGAAAAAAATACAGGTAGGGAAATGTAATTTTCTTATTTTTTTAAGCAGGTTTATTTTAACACTGGTAAGTGAAATTACGTTGTATCGTGAGTTAGAATGAAGAGGGGTGACACATAATGTTTCCTTAAAAAAATCATTTCAGAGCCCCTCTCCTGTGAAGAAAGAGCGGATCAGGAGCAGGGGAGACTCAGGGCACCAAAGGGAGCAACTGTGTAGCCAGCACCTGACTGAGGAGGTCTGAGGGCCTATGAGTGGGAGAGGGATATGCAGAGAGGCTTTCCTGAGGTCTCTGCATCTGCACCTAACCAGCAGCTGAGCGCCGGGCATTCATGTGGAAACAGGGACGCTGCCTCACTGTCCTTACTTCTAAAGCAGAGATGACAATACTATCACGTCATAGAGTTGTGTGGAGAATTACATGAAGTAATGCGTGTATTAGCACATATCTCAGGGCACGGAGCAATCCCCGATAAACCGTACGAATGACTTCAGATAATTATGTGTTACTTGTCTAAATGGGCCACAGGGTGGTCAGTCTTTGCTTTGGATTCTGGCACTGCTTTGGACCCTTCTCCTCGCTCTTGACTTGTTTCTACTTCTCCATCCCCCTTGATCCACACGGACATAATGACTTCCAGCTGAAACTCCACTTTCCTTTGTATATGGTTGGAGGGTGGGCAGGAAGCAGCCTTCTTCTGTGCCCACGTGAACCCTTAATTTCAGGATCTTATTTAATCCTCGTAACAAATCACTGAGGCAACACAAATATTCTCCTGATGTTCGAGAACACAGAACTGAAATTTGGTGCTTTAGTAACTTGGCCAAGATCTCAGAGTGAATGAGTGAGTGACCAAGATTTAAATCCATGCAAGTCTGATTCCTGGGCCCTCACAAGCACAGGAAGTTCACCTCCTGTGCTACTCAGAGCTCAGTGATTGTACTGGTGTTTCTTTTGAAGTAGTCTTCAAATTCTGGTCACGGAATTCTCTTATTACCAAAACCCTTTATATTTATTGTATAAGCTTTAAAAATATTGAGAATCACGAAACGAGATATTTAAATTCACCTGTAACTCATAACCCAAACAATCTACCTGTAAAAGAGGATCTCTCGTTTTCCATTTCCTTTCCATTTTAAATATTTTCCTGATATAGAAGTTACTAGATTTGTTTCACCAAAATTCTTATTGTTGAACATTTAAGATTATTTCTCATTTTAGACTAAGTGTTCTGATAGTTAAAATATTATACCTAATTATGTATCTGATATAATTTCCCACAAATGACAACAGAAATTTCTATGTCAAACAGAATCCATTTTAAAGCCTTTTGATTTGCATATACTGCAAAAGGGCCAAGCAGAAAAAAATTGAAGAGATGCAGACCTTAATGGATGAAAGCTAGAGTCTTTGTTAGTGGGTAAGATATTATATAAACAGATTTTTCTCTTCAGAGAAAGGAAAATATTTCAGTCTAAATTTATACAGATAGGTTGTTTTCCTTTCCTGTTTTCTAGTAACACTTTGTATTTCTTCATTTGAATTTTCCCACTTATATATCCTGCCAATTTTTCTGCTACAATGTTTATACTATTATATATTTGTAGGAATTATTTATCAGGAATATCAGACTTCCATGAAACATGTTATAAATAACATTTTGACTTTGTAGTTCAAAGTCAAACTTTGTAGTTCAAACAAACTTTGTTAGTTTGGTTTGGTTTGGTATTCTTAGTGATAAGAACGGTCAGTCCTCAGTAAATATTGAGTAATGAACAAATGAGTGCAAAGGGGTGATGGCCACAATTTCTTCTGACCTCACCTTGGCCCGGGAGGAAGCCAGTGTAGTACGTTTAGAGCTGCTGCTAAACAGCCTCTAGAAATGGCTACTTCTGCTTTTTGCCATGACGAAGGTTTTGGGGAATGAATCTCAGGCCACAACCTCCTGCCGTGTTCCCTTAGTGAGGATTGGTGACTTGCAGCCCTCTGTCTGTCTCTGCTTCCCCAGCAGGTGCTGATGGCTACAGGCGCGGTGGGCTGTGACCTCCTGCCAGGTTCTGCTCTCCTGTGTCCCTGGCTGGCTGTACCGGATTCACAGGAGCCCACCTGCTGGAGGGGACAAAGATCTGAAACCATTACCTGCTGGGGGTTCAAATTCGGGACGCTGGTTGATTTGCATTTGATTCAGTCAACAAGGGTGTCAGTCTGTCCCTGAACAGAGGGCTGGCCAGGCTACGCTGTCACCTTTCCCTCACAGTCAGCCTCCTGTCGTTCCACCTTGACTCTGCCTGTTCCCTTGCCTCATGGGGACGTCCTACATGTCACAGCCAATGCTGTTCCTCGGCCGATATCAGGAAGTAGATAAGTTCTTCCTGCACTGAACATCCCTGAGGACGTGAGTTATGTGTCCAGCCCTGACCTCAAGGCCACAGTGATGAACAGTGACCTGGTCAACATGGCCATATTGTCAGGGTGGGCACAAGGGGCAAAAGTCCTTGTGACCAGGGAAGTCACACAGAACACGACCTGAGGATGAGGATGGAGTGAGGTTCCCTAGAGGCCAAGGATGCAGAGAGTAGACCAGACCCCAGGAGAAGCAGAGCCTTCAGAGCAGATGGAGAGAAAATGTGAAAACTGGGTCATGAATGGGAACCCAAAGCAGCGACGGCACCACAAGAGGAAAGCGAGTTGAGAAAGAGAAGAGACATGCAGAAGGGGCGGAGTACAGAGCACCTGGGGGGGGGACGAGGTGGAAGGAGTCAGATCAGAAGAGGAGAGAAGTGAAGGGGACGGGAGAGGGGCCCCCGGACGGCAGAGGTCAGGCCAGGGTCCCGCAGAGGACTCCGCAGCCGCAGCCCGCCTGCCGCCCGCCAGTCACGGAGTGGAAAGCACCTGTGCAGCAGGATATCGTATAACTTAGTAATACTACAGCCCTGGTTAATGAAATCCTCAACTAATGCCATTGCTTCAAAAATCTCACATAAATACTTACTTTTACTTTTGTTTTGCTTTTTTTTTTTTTTTTTTGTATAAAGACCTGAGCTTTGACTGAACTCCTGCTCCACATGATAACTCAGCTTATAATTACAGACAGACCTGGGGTGCCTCTCAGCTCTGCCTCGTGGGAGCTGTGACTCAGGGCATGTCCCTCACACCCCACCCCCCTCAAGCCTCAGTGCCCTTATGTGTAAAATGGACATGATAAGATTGTGTTGATCATTAAATAAAAAATTTCCTGTAAAATTCCACAGTGTCTTGGCCATGATAGGCATACAGTGTCATCTTATTATGGATTTTATATTTCCAGTGTGAAATTAGAGACACTTTACAAAGGGCATCCTGATGACTGGACTGGGTAGAGAGATGGATATTCTTTACCTCACGGGATGAAGCCCTACAACAGTTAGCTTCACTGGGTCTTCATTCTTCTCCATCTTGGCCTGCACTCTTGGTCCTGCCTAGTTCCCCTCTCCTTCCCTCTTTCAGATGTTGTCTATGTTGGTCTCTCTCCAGTGTTGAGTTTTGTCTCCAGTTGTGGCCAGAGTGAAATGGCAGTCATCCACCAAGGGAACACCTGACGAAGATGAACACAGATGGGTGCTAGCTGTCTTGCAAACAGGGAGGTTTCAGAGCTCATTTGTGGTTGATGACATGTCTAAGACCATTTAAAAACCAAAATGGAGTAACTATGCTTCAGGCATCCATATAGAGTCGAGTGGCCATTGTCGATGTGGCTTTACATACATCCCTGCATCACCGAGAACTTGAATTTTGGGGGCTGTATCAAACTCAAGGACACCACTAGCCATTTTCCAAGCAATGTCTGCCAACAGCTGCCAGTTGCAGCCATGGAATTTCAACATCACCGTCCTTCAAAACTATACATTTATTTTGAACCCAAACCAATCCTTGCTTAACAAGCCTCTTACTTCCTACCAACTTCAATCCTACTTCTTGTCAAACAATTTACGTAACATCACAATTTTTTGGCTTTATACACTTTCCCCATTTTGTAGTCTGTGAGAACACAGTTCAAGTGCTTCTTGGATGTGTGTCTTCTGGGCTGCAGTCCTAACAAACCCCAAATAAAAGCCTTTGTTTCAAACATGGCACTGTTCTGGGAATTTGCTGTCAACACAGGGTTGCTTTTCTCTCTGCTTCCCGTGTCTTTGTCATCATTCTCCACGAGACCAAAGTTCACACTCCGTTTCTTCCCAGGACCTGTGCTGACCCTTCATTGATGAAAAAGTGCCTCAGCTGATCAATTTACCCTTAACATGTAGCTATTTTACAGATCTTTTCTTACACATATTGATACTTATGTAACTTGATGCTCTATATCTTGGCAAATCAGTAGACCATTTTTCAAAGTGTGAAAAAACAAAATTCAACTGAGTAAATGTTAAACATCCTATTGGCTTTATTCAGTGATTCTTGAGTCTGGCACCATCCAGTCTAGCAGACAGAAATGAGCTCCAAGAGCTAAAGAAGGCAAGAGGTTTTACAGGTGGAAGGGAGCAGAGGCAAGAGAGTTACGATAGGCAGCAGGCTCGTTGCTAATTGCAAGGTTCCTTTCCTTTAGGGGATGGGAGGAGCCTTGCGGACAGATAACCTAAGTAGCCCTGATCAGGAGATTCCTAATTGGATGGTTCAAGATTCCATTTCTGGGAGATAAAAAATCTCTTCCTGGTTGACCTATAAGTCACGTAATTGATACACATACTCACTCTCTCTCACTTCTCACTGTAGAGCAGTGCCCCTGCTTCCATCCATAAGCTCTCTGAAATTGCTGATCTCTACCCATTCAGCAGCGTGAGTGACATGCCTAGGTTGAGCCCACCTCTTGCACAACAGCCAGATATTTGGAGGAGGAATCATATTCTCACCGGAGAGAGCAGAATAAAAAGCTCATGCACTTACTGATGGTGAATGCTTCATCTCAAACAAAGCCATCCTTGGCTACAACTGCTTACTATTGTTGATCTTGCACATTTGTGCTTCCTGGTTTAAAGTGTTTTCTTCTGTGATGAATTGATTATTAAGTGTTCCATATACTTCACCGTGTGCAGGAATTTCACTTTGGTCTTGTCCTAATGACCAAGGGATTAGAAGATTAAACAAGCCTGCCTGATTTATTAAAGATTGATTCTATACAAGATTTCCCATTATATCTCAGCCACATAACTAAAAGTAAACACGGTGAAATAAAACCGCAGCTCTGGCATCACTGTTCTGTGTAGTTCTATACTTTAAAAATATGGCTTCCCTGGTGGCGCAGTGGTTGAGAGTCCGCCTGCCGATGCAGGGGATACGGGTTCATGTCCCGGTCCTACGGGAAGATCCCACATGCCGCAGAGCGGCTGGGCCCATGAGCCATGGCCACTGAGCCTGCGTGTCCGGAGCCTGTGCTCCGCAATGGGAGAGGCCACAACAGTGAGAGGCCCGCGTACATCAAAGAATAAATAAATAAATAAATAAATAAATAAATAATAGATCTTGTCATCAGAGCTTCCTTTCATCCATAGTTGCCGTAATTGGCATGTTTATTACCATGGTGATGGGCTGCTTTTGCTGTTTATACCAGAAGGGTCATGGCTGGAGGCTAATCTTTTTCGGCACAGGCTTGAAAGAAGCCCATGTTATCCTCCAAAAGTATATCCCATCTATCCCTAGAAATATCTAATTTCCATTGGTGACTAGTTTTATATACACCAGTTGTATGGCTTTGGTTTAACATCAACCTTCTGACAATAAATAAATCCATTTTTGTGTGATGTCAAATTAGGTTGCTCTAAGTTGTGAAACTGATTAATCCCATGATGAATTCCCAAAGCAATGCTTTCCACACTGTAAGTCCTCTCGGGACATGACCTGATCCATTTTTGGTTGAGAGTGGTTTTAGATAACGTGGAAGATAACACACAATTGGAGGGATGACCTTGAGAAAGAAACTTTGTATTTGCTTACATCCCTCAGATATTACAGCCATGAGAAACTAAACTCATGGAAATAGAGAAAAGAATGGTGGTTTACAGGTTGGGGTAAAGAGGGAGGGGTTGGGAAAAGGGAACAGGCATTCAACTATAAGATGGATCAGGTCTGAGGATCTAATGTAAACGATGGTGACTATGGTTGATAACGCTGTTTTAGTAACTGAAATTTGCTAAGAGGGTGAAACCTAAATGTTCTCTGACACACACACAATGATAAATATGTGAGGAGACGGGTGTGTTAATTCACTAGGCGGTGGGCATCTTTTCACATTCATACATATTCCAGATCAACATGATGTACACTTTGAATATCTTACAATTTTATGTCAATTCTACCTAAATTTAAATCTGAAATTTTAAAACAGATATTGTTGCCGAACCAGGTTCACTTGCCTGATGCACAGCAAGCCAAACACTGAGATGCCAAATTTGCAGCAAGGAAGGGTTTATTCATGAAGCAATGAAGTGAGGAGACAGGAGAACAAATCTCAGATCCACCTCCCCGAATGTGAGGGCTCAAGATATTTACAGGATGAAGAAGCAGGGCGACTTTAGGCATGAGGAAAGGTGATTGGCGGTGGGGGAAAGGTGAGGTCATCAGTGTTGTTCCCAGGTGTATCTGGATCACAGGCTTCTATGAGATGCATGTTCATAAATGGAGGCACTCAACATGTTCTGACATTGGAGATTTAGACCCTCGGACATCAAATGGTCATTCATCAGACCCCTGGGCAGACCCAGTTGTAGGGGTGGTGGGTCCGAGCCAGTCTTAGTTAGATGGAACTGATCAGGAACCAACTCGAAGTTCCTTTAAAACTACTTAAACCTCCCTGTTACTATAGTGACCCATAGTCGGAGGCGTTATCTACAGGGATAGTTAAAGTGTTTTCTTATATATTACCTAGGTTACCTAAAGATTGGAGTGTATGGAATTAAAGAGAGACAGGGAAAATATAACTAAAGTGAGTTCAATCAGCAGAGGCAGGTTTTCAACACGCTATTCCCTTGTCTGTTTCTCTGTAACACAAGCTCAAAGATTTCTCTTAGTCACTACTTTCTGTTAACCCAGGAAGGGACATGGTTTCAGTATTGCATCCATGAAAAATGGAAGGTTGATAGTGTCTAGCTCCATAACACTTAGGATTATAGGAACTGAGTCAAACATCACACGATCCAAAAGGTCCCCCTGGCTGACAGTATCTGAGCAAGGCTTATTTATTACTCATTTCTGAATTACCATGTTTACTGGCATTGTTGGCTTAGTGCATGATTTACAAAGAGCTGCACACTGGAAATGTTCTAGAGTGTTCGATCCTATTCTCCCAAAGTAAAATGCTGCATTTGGAGATTACCCTTTGTGGGGACTCCTTTGATTTTTTATAAATTATATTGTTAACAGACATAGGGAGATATCATGAAATAATTTTCTCTATTTTTTAAATTATTTTCTTCAATATGACCCTTTCTTTAGTTAGCAAGGGACATGTATGTTGCCTCAAAAAGGATTAGGTTTTTATCACAAGAATGCAAAGAGAAAGAATGGTCTGATGTTCTGCTTTTATATTTTCAAAATAAGCTATTTAAGTCCAGACTGGAAATAGTTGTTTTCAAAAGCTCTCCCTTTTTTTGGAAGAGGTGAAATTCACTGAATGAAGATAAGGACCTAGAAAATAAGAATGAGGACACTCTGATAGAAGAGCAGCACAGTGATAACCTGTCCAGCAATAAGAGGAAAGAGGAAAAGAATGACACAGACCACCTTGTCCCAGAAGAGGAGACAAGATTCATTCTGACTGAGAGAGGAAAAGTGGGTGGACAGTGGGCTGATCTTGGAGGGTTTGTGGCTTCAGGGGTGAGGGGACCTGGCTGGATTTACTGATGGGTAATGAGAATCACCGTGGAGAGATATCATCCCTCATCAGCAGGGTGTGGGCATCAGGAAACCCCACTGAGACCCGTAGACCCTCTGCTGCCAATGACTGAGCACTGGCCACCACTGCTGAGGGGCACATTGGCTGTCCTGGTCTTTGAGGTCTCCAGTGGCCCTGGGTAACTGCTGTGCTCGTGTCTCCTGGACCATCCAGCAGAAACCCTGACCATCCCTCCCAGATCCTCTTTGAAACCTAACTGAAAATTCTCCCTTTTCAGTGACCTGGAGAGTTGTAAACCCTCCAATGGTTTGCAAAGTCAGATACAAGATGGAAGAAGAAGGAAAAAGCTGGAAGAAAATGTCATTAACAATTTTTTTGAACTCAAATTGTTTTAAAGAACTGAATTTGTTTTCTGTGCGGACGGTAAGTTCACTGTGGTAGGTGAGGCCCAATGGCGGCTGGGGACTCAGCAGAAGGACACTCTGAAGGAGAGCCTGGGATCCATATGAAGACAGGAAAGAGAGTCCATGGCTGACGGTGGGAAGTGACAGCGAGAACTGAGAGCTGCTGGGACAGGGTGCGGCACTGCTCCTCTCTGGACACCACTTCACTTCCAGGCAGCTGTTGTGCACAGGCGTCAGGCTTCAGGATAATGACTCTCGGGGTAGCAAGGCTTGACAGGAGGTGTAGCCGGGAAGTTAGCCCACGGGTTTCTCTCACCTTTGTGGCAGCTGCTCGTGACTTGGGGCTGCCTGGTCACTTGCAGTGCTTCTGCTGGAGGGACTTTTGGTCTGAACTGATGGCTGAGACCTGAGCTCTCTTAGCTCAGGGGAGACAGGGGAGAGGGATGCTCTGTGCTGGGAGGAAGCAGACCCTTCAGAAACTAAGAAAACAGTGGGCAGACTGGCCGCGAATAAATGATTCTATGCCACACCCCTTGGAAAGAGGAAAGGGTCACCTAAGGGACAGAATGCATTTGTATGGGCTCACAAGTTTACACGGGAAGTATGTCATGGGAACAATTTTTATGTTTAGTCTTTAAATTAATGGGGGCGTCTGAGTTGTTGGGCCTGAGATAGAGCCCCACATATGAGTCACGTGGGGCCCAGGTTTGTGCTTGAGATGCTGCTGAGCCAGTGGGGACCACCCTGTTTGAACAATCCCTTATTAACCCAGCAGAACACCTGCAATGTGCCTGCAAACAGGCGGGGGACACAACACTCAGGAGGCATCAGGTTATTGAAGGAAGAGCTCCCGTTGCTTCTTTTTGGCTAAGAGAGGACAGTGGTGACACTCGTCCAAGGGCTGATGATGAAAACCTGCGCCACTGGAAAGGATACATTGTCCTTTGGTGTCGCTTCACTGTGCTCTACTCTACCTTAACTTCTTGCTTTAGATTTCATTCTTGTAAAAAGAAAAAATATGGAGATTGAGAGAAAATCAGGGATAACGGGGGTGGGTACTCTTGGTGCTTGCTCCACTTCCTTTTTGAAAAAATAAAGTAGGCCAGTGCTTGAGATGACATATGGAATGCCTGATATAATCACCATTAAATATCTGGTTTCCATACGCTGAAAGTGACTTCCACCCCATGTGTGTTTGGTAAGACAAGTGACCTGCTCCTGTGTGATGCAGGTAACGGCAGTGGGAAGGGCAGGAATGGAATCATGAGGGTGGATGAGCAGGTGAGATTTCTTATTTCAACTCCATGAGCCTCTGAAGAATTTTTGGATGGGTCACACTTAAAGTGTCTGTGCTGGCGCGAGAGATGGTGTGAACTGTACTTTATGGATGGGTAAGTGAAGATCTGAAAGACAAGTTTAAGATCAACCCTATGCAGAAGTATCATTCATCTACAGACCCAGGAAAGAAACCAGAGATTTTTGGCTTTTTCAGAAGGCTACATTAGCCACTTCAGTGCCTGATATGTTGGCACTGACCCCTGCACCTTAAACCCAGCCTCACCCACCAAATGTCATGGCGCTTATAAATGAGGAGGTGGTGAGAGGCATGTGGGTGGTGACTTGGATTCTTACTTAGAGAGCGCCCTAGATGGCTGCCATGGTTGTGTGCAGCTACACAGTACAGATTCTTTTTGTTCCTGATATGTCTTCTGATTCCTTTTACTATATCAGGTTCCACAAATCTCATCTTTTTTTTTTTTTTTCTGTACGCAGGCCTCTCAATGTTGTGGCCTGTCACTTTGTGGAACACAGGCTCGGGTCGCGCAGTCTCAGCGGCCATGTCTCACGGGCCCAGCCGCTCCACGGCATGTGGGATCTTCCCAGACCGTGGCACGAACACGTGTCCCATGCATCAGCAGGCAGACTCTCAATCACTGTGCCACCAGGGAAGCCCAACAAGTCTCATCTTCAGCAGCATTCTGTGCTTCTACCACAAGTCCCAAAGATCATCTCCTTTAAAGAGGTCACCTGCTTCTCCATCATGCTGCTGGCCTGAGACTGCCCCATGCCCCATACCCGTTTCCAAGCCCTTCCTTTTTGACATTCTCACAGCTAATGCTTTGACAATAAATGTTACTTTTTCTCACTATTTCCCACTCATGTCAGCTTATAGGTTCTGGGTGTGGATCCCCCCGTATGGTGTCTGTCTATAACCACCACCAGGACCCTGCACACTAGCGTCCTTTCCTTCTGGTCTCTGCCTGACACTCAGATATGCTGAGGGCTCCTGGGCTGACTCTTACCTGGATGTCGAGCAGGGCAGTGCACTGTTTGTGCATGGACTCTGGGAGGGTATGTGCTTCCTTTTAGGATTTTTAAAACTTGTAATATGGAGAGATTCTAACTGAACTAGCCACTATACATCTTTATTTACAGAATTCCAGACTTCTTCAATGTAAACCAACATCAGTGACCCAGCCTAATCCCACAGGGAAGTTAAGAGCCACCCCTGCTCCACTCCGCTCCCAGGTAAGAGGAGCTTTGATCAACATCAAGACAAGAAACATGGGTGCTCCTGTTACTGAACCAGGTTCATGTGTTCTATGCAAAGAAAGCGGAAAACCTGAGATACTGAGGTGCGGCAAAGAAAGGCTTTATTCACAAAGCACCCAAGAGAGAAGGCAGGAGAACAAATCTCAGATCCCCCTCCCCAAAAGTCAGGGGCTGAGATACTGGAGGGATACAGAAGCTGGGTGGGCTTAGGCCTGGGGAAATGTGACTGGAAGTAGGGAAAGTTGAGGTAATTGATGTTCTGCAGAGGCATATGAGTAATGTGCTTCTTCGTGGGATGTATGCTCAAAAGTGGAGGCACTTAGCATGGTCTGAGGGTGGAAATTCTGGTCCTCTGACCTGAAATGGTCATTCACAGGACACCTGCACTCGCCCAAGTTTGGGGGCAGTGTTCCCAACAAGTCTTAGGCAGCTCAAGCTTGAATTAGATACAGCTGACTCCAAGTTCCTGAAAATAACTTGGGTGAAATCTTATTGTTTAGTCAACACTACGCTTGGAGGACAAGCAACAAAACAATTAAAGTGAGCTTGCTTACCGAAGGCAGGCTACAAGCAGTGAGGTGTTTAACGAGCTTTAAGACAAGCTCAAGAATTCTGTTATTCACCAGTTTCTGTTAACCCCACCGGGCAGAGTTACACTCCTTTTCTAGCAAATGAAGCCAAACTCTAATAAGTTCATCATGGGTGCGATTCCCCTCACTTGGAACTTGGATTGCTTCCCTTTCAGTCTTTTGTTTTCCCTGGTCTTTGGTGACAATCAGGGCTGATATGCTGAGCACGGTCCCTGCACCAAAAAATCCTGACCAGATTGTGAGAGGGTCCAGAAGAGATATGTGATTGTGTGGACAGCCTAGGCCATCCCAGTGGCTCTGGGAAGACTGTGTTTCCTTCCCTAGCTTCACCTCTGTGCACTTTTTGCCTCAGAACACTGGGACATACGGGGACACGATCTAAGGTGAGCATAAAGTAAAGGGGCTCAGGGACAGCTCACTTGACCTTTCATGCAGACCTTATGGCAGAGAGGAGACAGGAGCCTTGTAGCTTTTCTGCTCAGTTAAGCAGATTATCCCAGGGCAGATATTTCCCTGGAATTCGTGGTAATGGCAAGTGTCCGAATCATGGATTTAGAATTTCGGTTGTTCCCTTTCTTGAATACAGGTAATTGGTTGTAAGTAGGAGAATAAGAAAAATTATTTTATACATCCCTGGATATCACACAGATCCCAAAAGCAAAACTTATTGCTGAGCCTGAAAATGGACTGAAGCGAAACTAGACTCATTAACTGTGATCACCCTTTCCATTGCTCTGCCGTAAATTTCCTGCTTCAGCCTTCTCTCCTAGCAGGAGCAGTAGTGATATAAATATCTAAATGATTTAGTTTCACACACATGCATTTTTCTGCTCTAGAATAAACAATCATGTTTTAATCTATTCATAACCAAATTTGTTCTGAAGGGGAATTAACATGAGTGGGTTTTGTGTATATTTACACCTTTACTTATAAGCCTGTGTCTTAGTGTCAAGAGACACTAAGACTCTTGACTCTGCAATGTTAGCGGCTCAGGAGGGACGTGGCTCATGACCCCACCGCACTGCAAGGTCTTTGCGGGCACATGGATATGTGTCATCTTGCATCCCTCATGGCGTCTGGGTTGGGACTTGACAATATACACAAACAGGGAGAGGAGGAGTTTCTAGGGCCAGTTCAGCTGAGAGTTCCCCAAAATGCACCAAGTCAAGGGGAGAACAAGCGCCAACAGTAGAGTTGAGGTCAAGAGCAAGAAATACTGGGTAAGGTACCAAACGGCCTCTCCTTGATGAGGGTAAGTGGCTTGTGAAGATGGCATAGAAGTTAGAGAAATAGGATCAGGGGAATTGAAAAAAAGGATTCAAGGAGACGTCAGGAGGGTCAGGGAGCAAAATCCCATTTCTTGGCAAACTCTGCATGCTGTTGGAACATGTGATCTGCTGAAAGGGGCCACGAGAGACCACAGGGAGCGCTGGTGGGTTTCTGACCTCTAATGTATCTTTCCAGATGGATTAACAGGAGAATCAATAAACATTGTCCACACTTGACATTTTGATAGAGCCATATTATTTGCTGAGGTGGCAGGTGTTACCATGGCAGAGATGTAATTTATATAAGAATATCTTATTTCTTGGGGTGTTTTCACTGCACCTATATTATTAGTTACATAATAATCACAGCTCCCCTGGGTATTGTTCTGTGATAGGCGATCTGACCAAGCCCAGTTCTGATACTCCTTTTCTCTATGACACAGGATATATTAACTTAACTTCTCTAAGCCTGGATTTTCTCATTTGTAATACGTTGATGATAGCACTAATCCACAGGGCTATACAGAAGGTTAGAGGAGAGCATAGATAAGAGATATTTACCATATGGCCTAGAAGAGTAATTTCTCAATACATATGAACCACTATCACTGTAGACAAATCATTCGGAAGAGACAAATGGTGGAACTTTGGAGAGATAGTCTCAGACCTGGATTGTAGGACCACAGACAATGTTATGAATGCTACCTTCAAAATATCACTTAATTCCCTCATTCAGAACTGCATTATTTTTTGTTAATGTATTTATTTATTTATTTTTGGCTGTGTTGGGTCTTTGGTGCTATGTGCAGGCTTTCTCTAGTTCCGGCGAGCAGGGACTACTCTTTGTTGGGGTGTGCGGGCTTCTCATTGCAGTGACTTCACTAGTTGCTGAGCACAGGCTCTAGGCGCTTGCACTCAGCAGTTGTGGCACGTGGGCTCAGGAGTTGTGGCTAGCGGGCTCTAGAGCGCAGGCTCAGTCACTGTGGTGCACGGGTTTAGTTGCTCCACAGCATGTGGGATCTTCCCGGACCAAGGCTTGAACCCGTGTCCCCTGCATTTGCAGGCGGATTCTTAACCACTGCACCACCAGGGAAGTCCAGAGCTGCATTATTTTTCCCAATAATACTCCAACACATGCTCTCTTCCTCTCTATCCTGATTCAATCTACCCCTCACATGGCTATGGACTTCAGTGTGGTTTTTTTCCCCCCAATTATAAAATGACAATGTTGATTTATTTCCACTTTGAAATTTAAAATTATCCTAAAATAAATAAAATCCCAAGCAATATAATTTATTAAATGACGTTAGTGTTTAAAAAAAGAAAAGAGAAAATAAAATAACTCAAGCCAGTACTCTTGATGTAGCAGGATGCTCCCCGGGTGCAGTGGCTTTCAGGTGCGGTTGGCCAGCGCCTCTGACTGAGGTGTTGCCAGCAGTCCACACCCAACATCCTAGACCTGTTTCCACAGTGAGGATTCATACTGCCCTTGTGTAATTGATGACTTTGCAGACAGAAAGTGAACAAAAGGAGAAGCATAGTTGGTGAGTTTCAGAGAGAGTCCCCGTGGGAAATATGTGTGACCTCATGAGACAGTCCTGGGAACAAGGCCAATAATCAGAGGGGTTCAGTTGTTCTAGACAAACCTGGTGGCTGTTACTTGACATGACCCTGACCCAAACAATCCAAATGCCAAGTGGGAATAAAGCTATGAGTAATACCGGTGAACCGTCTAATAAATGCATATAGGGTAAGAGAATAATATTTTCAGTTCAGCAGGAAAAAGGAAGTCCTGGGAACTTTTCATTTTGTGAGGCACAATACAGCACAACATCGTGGACGTAGTGACAATGTGGAAGTGAGCGTGATGCTCAAATAAGAGCCGGGAAGAAACTTGGGAGCGATTTAGAGGCCGCGGTGGCCCGTGTGGTCAGTGCAGAAACTGGAGTTCCAGATATAGATGATGTTCGTGGTAAATGAAGCAGCAGGAGCTGAACCGGCAGCTCTGAACAGCCTCCCTGTGTGACAGGCTCACCAGCCCCAGAGGCACGTGTGGCAGCAAGAGGAATTGCTGGGGAGGTGGTCCTGGAGCAGCATGACAGGAGCAGTGAGAACAATGTCCGGAAGGGAAAGGGTGGCTCAGGGGTCAGGGCAGAGTTCAGCCCCCAGGCAGGGGCTCCCTGGAAGATTGTTCCTTACGTGAACAGCATGGTGCTGGCCAAGCAGAAATGAGCATCGGCCAAGGCTGGAGGGACAATCAAGTCAGAGCAGGACGTGAGTAGACAATGAAAGCTGTTAAGGTTTTGTGTAAGAGCCCGTCTCCGAGAATCCTAAGGGATGCTGGTGAGGGTAAGGACCCGCAGACCATGAGAGCTGAGAGTGTCTGCTGGACATGGCCAGTGCACTTGAGAGCTGGAAGGATCAGTACAAACTTACTTGTTTATCACTTTATTTTTGCTGAGGTAAGGCCAGACAACCTTCAGATTACATTCACAAACTCAAAATATTTTTGAATAAAATTTATCTAGTTTTACACATTTCTTCTGGGTAATTCAATTAATGCATCAAAAATAAATATACTTATTAAAGTTCTTTTTTTTCTCACACAATTTGCACTAAAACATGCAAACTGATCTTTTTAGTTTTAACCTGAGTCTCCAAGGTGTTCTTTCAGTTAGTGACAACAATGTGTATTTTGAGTCTCTTTATGGAAATTTCGGGAAAAAAAAAGAATATCTAAAAAAGTACATAGTATTTAAGCTCCACAAATTTAGACTTTCTTCCAATGCAGAGGCAAGGGCTATGGTTCTCAGCTCAAAGTGCACCTTAAAAATCTCAGGCAAATTAAAAAATATGTGGCCATCCAGTCCCACTGCTGCAGATTCTGCTCTACTTTCTATGTCTGTGAGGTGGAGCCCTCCGTGACGTATTTTTTTCATCTCCCTCGGTGATTCTAATGTGAAGGCAAAGATAATTATCACTCAGCTTGGGGGCCAGAGGGTAAGAAAAGTGCAGAGGATCTCAATTTTAGAAACTACATTTCTCACCTGTGCTCTGCCCGTTCCCATCTCCTAAACATAAACACACAGGTGCACACACCTCCTTGGTCCCCACCAAGAATCCTTTCTCCAGACTTTACTGTATTTGAGTGTCTGCATTCCAACAACAATGCATTCCAACAACAATTCCGAAGGTTTTCCCTAACTTCTCTCTCCTCTCATCCTCTGCTACCTTCCTCCCCTGGTGTCCCCTTCCGATTTCTACCAGAGACCAGGGCTGTGGTCACTCTACTCGGGATCCCACTCTGTGTCTAACATGGGACCTGCCCAGAAAAGATCTTAAATACTAGTTGAATTGATGCTATTTGTGGTATCGTACTAGCAGCTTTTTCTGTATGCTGGGAGGGCAAGATTCTCAGTTTCTGATTCACTCTTTCACCAACCCCCCAGGTTTCAGGATCAGAGTGTTGTGTTCTCTTGCATATGGGCAGATATATTTTCCTTATTCTTTTCCTTAATTTTGTTTCTCCGTCACTCTCTTTTAGCAGTAGAAAATAAGCGTTCAAACAGACACATGAGGATAATATCATTAAAATGAGAGGTCGCATTATCCACAGAAATTTGATAACACTCCGCTCCATGGGGCTCCTGCCCTGCTCTGCTGCCCCACTTGTGACCCTCTCCCTATCGCTCCCTGCATCTGATGATGCCAACCTCCTCTCAGACCCTAGAACACACTGGGCTCTTTCAAACCCCTGATCCTGTCCTTTCTGCCTGGAATACTCATCTCATCCCCTCAAGGGGACCTTCCCGACACCCGTGCATGGGAAAGGGAGGCTAATTACCAGAGGACAGGAGTCAGGAAGGGCTCTCTGCATGATAGTCTGCAGATCCTCCCTCCATCCCAGTGTCTGACAAGGTTTTGATTCAAAATTGATATTATTTGAATGGATAAAATTAAAGACTTATGAGCTTTTTAAAATAATATTTATCCTTACGGACATAGAGGCAAACATGAACCCAGTGAAAATGTAAGGTTTATTTTTAGTGTTATCCTTAGTGTGCTAAAACTCTCAACCATCAGGGACTTTGTTAATCCTCAACCTAATCCTCAGTTGTATCAGTAAGCAAAGGGAAATAAGAAAAATAAAGGTTATGAATATTTTGGAATAGAGAAAAGTAAGCGAGTGATCTGTGCTCTGTTATTTCTTAATACTAATTGAAAATGCTCCCATTGGGAACACTGATTGACAAGATGAGGAACTGAAATTTCATTAACTTATTGTAAATGTTTAGGTTATCCTCATTTGGAGATAATGATACCCGGAAGATAATTAGGATTTTGTAATGTTAAAACATTAAATATTTAATGGTTACTTTATGAATTAGTTAATAAATAATTTAGTTGGGGTGTGTATTTATATTTTATATTAATTGAATGTTCATAAGCATTATTTATAATAATTTCCTGAGGAATCTTATAAATGAGTTGATATGCTTTCAGTAAACTTCTATCACAGAATAGAAAAGTGTATGATCAATAAAAAGGTTGGAAAAATAAAAATATACAACTGAAGTCAAGGTTGTTTATAAAGAACCTAGACCAAAGCCAAACAAATCAGTAAGTATATAGAAGACGTGAGTGACGCTATTACTCTGATGTAACATATATTTACAAAGTACTCCGTCTTCCACATAACTATCACAGAAAAAATGACATTTTTTCTAGTAAACATGGAAAATTCACCAATATACCCTGGGTCACAAAACAGGCTCAATAAATATCAAAATATTGAAGTATTACAAATTATGTTCTCTGTCCACATTTGAATTTAATTTAAAAATCAAAAATAATAATATTTGAAAATTAAACACTATACTCCTTAAAAACCCATCATTGGGAAAGAAATACCAAGTAACATTTAATATTTCAAACAAAATAATAATAAAAAGGTAACATATCAAACTTGGTGAGAAGCAGTGAAAACATTGTTTAAGGAGGAATGGATAGCTTTAAATGGTTTTATTAGAAGAAAGGAAAAGGTTAAAATCATTTATCTAAATTTCCTTTTAAAAAGCTAAAGAAACAAAACAAACAAACAAACAAAAAACCCCACCAAGTATCAAAGTCAAGTAGGTGAATAAAAGTAACTAAAAAGAGCAACAATCGATTAAATAGGAAATAGATAAATCACAAAGAAAATTAACAAGGCTAACAGTTGGTTTTTGAAAAGATTTGAGCACCTGAGCCTGCCTAGCAGCAGTGGAGCGTGCAGGGCTTGTCAGAGAGATGGATGGCTGCTGTCCTGGACGCCGCTGGGGAGCCCGGGTATGCAACTCCTGTCTCTGAGGGTGTTCCCGTTCTGAGAGCCTTTCCTGCTCTCACAGCCTCTCTGAGTGGGCTGAGACAGTTGAGTGAGTGATTCTGGGGAAGTGGCATTTTCCTCCTCCAGTTTTCGTGTAGACGTTCAAGAGAGCACCGTGTGCAAGCCATCTCCGCACTGACACTGCCGTCCACTTCTCCCGGCAGAATGAGGAGTGAGAATGCTGAGGGCAGGCTGCCATCCACTGGCCTCTCGGCTGCGGTTGGTGACAGCCTCAACTCTTAAGGGACCCGTGCTCTTGGCTCCCTGCTTCAGTCTGACCAGCCTGCTGTGCTGTCCTCCCAACTCTGTCAGCTGCTCTGGAGGCTTCACAGCCCACGACCCTCTAGTCAGCTGTGAGTGAGGGATGAGTCTGTCCACTTCAGTGGGGAAATAGCAGAAGGTCCCCATTCCAGCACTAGAACAGTCAGCGTCCTACAGGTTAGCTTTACCAGAAACAACATGGGCACATTGATCATCTTCTGCCTTTGTCCCTAAGTCTCCCTTGAGTTGGACTGCAAACTGGAGAAGGGGTGAGTGTCTGTCACTCTGAGCCCAACGGGTGCCATCTCCAGGAGCTGTGTACTGGGACATGGGGACTCTTGTTAGTGTATTTTGAGCACCTGGACTTGAAATTCAAATCAAGTCACATGGGACAAGCCCAGCTGAAATAAACTAGCCTTAAAATATAAGTTAAGAATTGAGGTGGCATAGACGTATAAGTACAGAAAAAATTAGGAATTTTATTCCAAGTGTATATTCATAAAGATTCCCTATAATAAGTCTTAGAGAGAGGCAGGAAGTGTGTGTATCTGTCTGGAGGGAGAAGGCTGAAGACTGAGGCAGAGACGCTGTGGCATAGAAATGGAAAGACTAGTCCCGTGAAGAAGAGCAGGGATTTTGCCCCAGCCACTTATTAGGCTCGGCTACGCGTCCTGCCCTTGAGATCTGTGAGATACCCATGTATCCATGTAACACATTTCCATATGTATTCTATCAGTTCAATCGAGTCTCCTACTTACAAAGAAGTCATCACTGTTCAAGAGAGCCAATGCCTCCAGTTCCTAAATCCGTGAAGGAGAATGCTTACGATCACCATGGATTCCAGGGTCATGCCCGCCCTGGCAGGCTCTGCCCAAGTGAGCAGAACGAGCTCCGAGGCTCCTGTCTCCTGTGTGCCTTAACGTCTGCATGAAAGACCAACTGGACAGCCTCCCTGGCCCCTCCACAGTAAGCAGCCCATGGAGCTTGTCCCCATATGTCTCAGTGCTCTGGGCGCAGAACTGCACAAGGGAAGGATGCTGAGGAGACAAGTCAGCCTCCCCTGAGCCCAGACTGGCCTCAGCTGCCCGCCTAGATCTCTCTCTATGCGGGTCCCCTCATAGTCTGGCTGAGATTTCTAAGTGAAGGGACCCTGCCTAAGAGAAGGTGGCACTGGGTGTCACCAAGGACCAGGGAAAAAAAAGATAGACAAGAGAAACAATCAGAGTGACCGTGGTCACCCCTGAGATAGGCTTATTATGTTCTGGTTTCTGCTAGAATAGGAGAAACAGTGTTTCTTGTCTTAATTTTTACTAAAGTTCTTTTTATATGGGGGTGGAATGAAGCAGGGAAGTTTTAAAATTCCCTATGGATTAGACTCTGCCACTGACATCTGCCTACTTTGAAGGAGTCTATGAATTTTATAAGTGAAGAAATATAGTACCTGGTTCAATTAGATTATTTCCATGTTATGTTTTTCTTTTTTTTTTTATTCGAAGAGGGAAGCATATAACCTCCTAAGAGCCCCGGCCTTCAAAGTCTACTACCCAGCTACCATCCATGTGAGGGTCAGCCCCAGAGTCCCCAACAGCCCTGAGTGTCAGGCAGGGGTTGCAGAGAAAGGAGTCAAATGTGGTGGATCCTGCTGGTGGTTATAGACAGAAACCATCAGAGAGGATTCACTGCCGCCAGTAGTAGGCTCTCCCTGAGTGGGACATAGTGAGAAGAAGTCTCTTATGTGGTGGGCAGAGAATTAGCTGTGAGAGCGTCAGAAGAAAGGGCTTGGAAAGGGCCAGGTGGCAGGGAGCAGCCTCAGGTGGCACCAGTGATGAGGCAGCAGGAAGCCGCTTGAAGGAGAGGGGCCTTTGCGGCTGGTGGTAAAAGCACAGGCTGAAGCTGCTGAGGCCTGTGACGACCAACATAATCACGAGGAAGCAGAAGACAGAGCAGGAAGGAAAGGGCGAGGTGTGTTGTGGAGCTGTACGTCCCTGTGGCATCAGTAAGGGCGCTCTCTAAATAAGCATCCAACTCACCAGGCAAATGTCTCTCCTCCACGTCCCCACTTATGAGGCCAGCAGATATTAGGGGGGAGGCTGGGTTGAAAGTCTAGGTGGTGGTGCTAACGTATCAGGCATCCAAGTGGCTAATACCTGCTTTTGAAAGAGCCAACAATGATCTGCTTTCTCTTTCTGGATCTGTCAACAGCCAATGATACTTCTATGTACTATTGACCTTGGACTCATCTTTCACATGTACATTCACCCATCAATAAAGTACAGTTCACATTGTGTCTCAGGCCAGCAATGACACTTAAAGTGTAACCCACTGACAAAATTCCCGGAGAGTCATGGCGTTGAAACAAGAAATTCCACCTGGTCATCTACCCTCATGATTCCATCCCTGGTCTTCCCGCTGTCGTTACGTGGGTCACACACGAGCCAGTTCACTTGTGTTAATTTGCCCACGTGGGATGGATGTCACTTTCAGTGCAGAGAAATTATATTTAATGGTAGTTATGAGAGGTGTTCAAATCTCATCTCACCCATTGGCCAAGATGGAACTTTGGATTTCAGAAAGGAAGTGGAGCAGGGCCAAATGGTACCCACCCCACTTATGCCTGATTTTCTTTGGTGATATGCAGTCTTTTACCAAGAATGAAATCTAAAGAAAGAAGTTAAGATAGAGTGCAGGGCTTCCCTGGTGGCTCAGTGGTTAAGAATCCGCCTGCCAATGTAGGGGACATGGGTTCGAGCTCTAGTCTGGGAAGATCCTATATGCCGCGGAACAACTAGGCCCGTGTGCCACAACTACTGAAGCTGCACTCTAGAGCCCACGAGCCACAACTACTGCAGCCCGCGTGCCACAACTACTGAAGCCCACGTGCCTAGAGCCCGTGCTCCACAAGAGAAGCCACTGCAATGAGAATCCTTCACACGACAATGAAGAGTAGCCCCGATCGTTGCAACGAGAGAAAAGCCCGCATGCGGAAATGAAAACCCAAAAAGTAGCCAAAATTAAAAAAATAAATAATAATTAAAAAGAAAAAAAAGGTAGAGTGCAGCACAGTGAAGTGACACCAAAGGACAATGTATCCATCCCAATGTCACAGACTTTCAGCATCTGCCCTTGGAGGAGTGTCACCACTGTCACCTCTCAACCAAAGGCAGGCATGAGAGGCTCTTTGTCAATAACACGGGGCTTCCTGTGAAGAGCTCCCACTCCTTGATCCAGCTGCGAGTTCTCATTCACCCTTGATGTGGGTCCGAGGACCTCACTCAGAGTAGCTCCACAGGTAAGTTCTAAGACACCACAGCCCTCATTAGCCACTGCAGGACTTTCCTTCCCTTCTGCAACAAGGTTCAGTTCCTTAAAAAACATTGATCCCAAAAAATATTTTTTAAATTATTTTTTTATTGAAGTATAGTTGATTTACAATGTTGTGTTAGTTTCAGGTGTACAGCGAAGTGAATCATTTATACATACACATATATCACTCTTTTTTAGATTCTTTTCCCATATAGCTCATTACAGAGTATTGAGTAGAGTCCCTGTGCTATATAATAGGTCCTTATTAGTTATCTATTTTATATACAGTAGTATGTATATGTCAATCTCAATCTCCCAATTTATCCCTCCCCCCTTCTCCCTTGGTAAGCATAAGTTTGTTTTCTACATCTGTGACTCTATTTCTGTTTTGTAAATGCGTTTGTCAATTTTTTTTTCTGGTTCCACATAAAAGCAATATCATAGGGTATTTGTCTTTCTTTGTCTGACTTACTTCACTCAGTATGAGAATCTCTAGGTCCATCCACGTGGTTGCAAATGGCATTATTTCATTCCTTTTTATGTTTGAGACCTATTCTATTGTATCTATGTACCACATCTTCTTTATCCATTCCTCCATTGATGGACATTTTGGTTGCTTCCATGTCTTGGCTATTGTGAATAGTGCTGTAATGAACATTGGAGTACATGTATCTTTTTGAATTATGGTTTTCTCCCACATATGCCCAGGATTGGGATTCCTGGATCATATAGTAGCTCTCTTTTTAGTTTTCTAAGGAACCTTCATACTGTTTCCATAATGGCTGTACCAATTTACATTCCCACCAACAGTTTAGGAGGGTTCCCTTTTCTCCACACCCTCTCCAGTACTTATCTTTGGAGATTTTTTTGATGATAGCCATTCTGACTCATGTGAGGTGATACCTGCTTGTAGTTTTGATTTGCATTTCTCTAATAATTAGTGATGTTGAGTCACATCTTTTCATGTGCCTCTTGGCCATCTGTATGTCTTCTTTGCAGAAGTGTCTATTTAGATCTTCTGCCCATTTTTTTATTAGAGTTAATATTTTTTAATGATTTTTCCATTTAACTTTAAAAAATTCTTTTTCTAACAATCTTGTGTCTGACTCTGTGAGACTTTTGGAATGTTTGCAGCACTCCAGGCCATGGAAAAGAGGGAGATTCCAGTTAGGACTCATAGTGTCTCAAGGAACAGGAGGACATTCCTTCTGATGGGCAGCCCCTGGAGACATAAGGGAAGCATTTAACCATGGGAGCCAGAAAAAAAGAAAAAAAGAAAAGGAGAGCAGGTAATGCACTCCTGAGCAGCAATGCCCGCTTCTCAGTAATCAGCAGCAGGTCATCTGCAGGCCTTGACGGGCTTCCTGATGCCCCTACCCTGCTGGTGAGTGATGCTTCATCTCCAGTATGATTCTGATCCACCGTCAGCAAACCCAGGCCTGGTCTCCTCATCCCTGACCCTATAAGTGCCTCCAAGAGCAGCTGTCAGTCCAGCTTCTTCTCCTCTCTCAGCCAGAACGAATCTTATCTCCTCTCCCGGGACAGGGTGGTCTGTGTCATTCTCTGTCCTCTTTCCTCCTACTGCTGGGAAGGTTATCACTGTGCTACTCTTCTGTCAGAGTCTTTCTCATTTGTATATTCTAGGGCCTCGTCTTCATTCAGTAGATTTCATCTCTTTCAAGTTAAAGAGATTGCCTTTCAAAATGACCACTTGTAATTTGGGATAAAAAGTCTACTTTGGAGGAGCTTCCGGGAAGATTGTGGAAGACTAAGACACGGAGATCACCTTCCTCCCCACAGATACACCAGAAATACATCTACACATGGAACAACACCTACAGAACACCTACTGAAGGCTGGCAGAAGACCACAGACTTCCCAAAAGGCAAGAAACTCCCCCCACGTAACTGGGTAGGGCAAAAGAAAAAAGAATAAACAGAGACAAAAGGATAGGGACGGGACTTGTACCAGTGGGAGGGAGCTGTGAAGGAGGAAAGGTTTCCACACACTAGGAAGCCCCTTCGCGGGCAGAGACTGCGGGTGGCGGAGGGGGAAAGCTTTGGAGCCACGGAGGAGAGCAGAGTAACAGGGTTGCGGGGGCCAAAGCGGAGAGATTCCCGCACAGTGAATCGGTGCCAACCAGCACTCACCAGCCCGAGAGGCTTGTCTACTCCCCCGCATGGGCGGGCGGGGCTGGGTGCTGAGGCTCGAGCTTTGGTCGGAGCGCCGGGAGAGGACTGGGGTTGGCGGCGTAAAAACAGCCTGCAGGGGATTAGTGCGCCACGGCTAGCCGGGAGGGAGTCCGGGAAAATTCTGGACCTGACGAAGAGGCAAGAGAATTTTTCTTCCCTCTGTTTCCTGGTGCGCGAGGAGAGGGGATTAAGAGCTCTACTTAAAGGAGCTCCAGAGACCCCACAGACAGGCATGAGACACTAAGGCTGCTGCTGCCCCCACCAGGAAGCCTGTGTGTGTGCACAGGTGGCTGTCCATGCCCCCTCTTCCGGAGAGACTGTGCGGCCCGCCAATGCCAGTGTCCCGGGAACCAGGGACAACTCCCCCGGGGGAGCACACGGCGCCCCTCAGGCTGGTGCAGTGTCACGCCGGCCTCTGCTGCCGCAGGCCCTCCCCGCACTCCGTGCCCCTCCCTCCCCCCCCCACCCCGGCCTGAGTGAGCCAGAGCCCCCGAATCAGCGGCTCCTTTAAGCCCGTCCTGTCTGAGCAAAGAACAGAGGCCCTCCAGCGACCTACACGCAGAAGCGGGGCCAAATCCAAAGCTGAGACCCTGGGAGCTATGAGAACAAAGAAGAGAAAGGGAAATCTCTCTCAGCAGCCTCAGAAACAGAGATTAAAGTTCCATAATCGTCTTGATGTACCCTGCATCTGTGGAATACATGAATAGACAACGAATCATCCCGAATTAAGGAGGTGGACTTTGAGAGCAAGATTTATGATTTTTTCCCCTTTTCCTCTTTTTGTGAGTGTGTATGTGGATGCTTCGGTGTGAGATTTTGTCTGTATAGCTTCGTTTCCACCATTTGTCCTAGGGCTCTATCCGTCCGTTTTTTTTCTTAATAATTATTTTAATAAATTTATTATATTTTATCTTACTTTATTTTATTTTTCTGAGTCTTCTTTCTTTCTTTTTTCCTTCCTTCCCTCCTTCCTTCCTCCCTTTCTCCTTCCCTCCATCCCTCCTTTCTTTCTTTCTTTCTACTTCTACTAATTCTTTCTTTCTACTTTTTCTCCCTTTTATTCTGAGCTGTGTGGATGAAAGGCTCTTTGTGCTGCAACCAGGGGTCAGTGATGTGCCTCTGAGGTGGGAGAGCCAACTTCAGAACACTGGTCCACAAGAGATCTCCCAGCTCCACATAATACCAAACGGCGAAAATCTCCCAGAGATCTCCATCTCAACACTATCACCCAGCTTCACTCAACGACCAGCAAGCTACAGTGCTGAACATCCTATGCCAAACAACTAGCAAGAAAGGAACACAACCCCACCCATTAGCAGAGAGGCTGCCTAAAATCATAATAAGTCCACAGACACCCCAAAACACACCACCAGGCGTGGACCGGCCCACCAGAAAGACAAGATCCAAACTCATCCACGAGAACACAGACACTAGTCCCCTCAACCAGGAAGACTACACAACCCACTGAAACAATCTTAGCCACTGGGGACACACACCAAAAACAACGGGAACCACGAACCTGCAGCCTGCAAAAAGGAGACCCCAAACACAGTAAGATAAGCAAAATGAGAAGACAGAAAAACACACAGCGGATGAAGGAGCAAGATAAAAACCCATCAGTCCTAACAAATGAAGAGGAAATAGGCAGTCTACCTGGAAATAATTCAAAATAATGATAGTAAAGATGATCCAAAGTCTTGGAAATAGATTAGACAAAATGCAAGAAACATTTAACAAGTACCTAGAAGAACTAAAGATGAAACAAACAGTGATGAACAACATAATAAATGAAATGAAAAATACTCTAGATGGGATCAATAGCAGAATAACTGAGGCAGAAGAACGGATAAATGACCTGGAAGATAAAATAGTGGAAATAACTACTGCAGAGCAGAATAAAGAAAAAAGAATGAAAAGAACTGAGGACAGTCTCAGAGACCTCTGGGACAACATTAAATGCACCAACATTCGAATTATAGGGGTTCCAGAAGAAGAAGACAAAAAGAAAGGGACTGAGAACATATTTGAAGAGATTATAGTTGAAAACTTCCCTAATATGGGAAAGGAAATAGTTAATCAAGTCAAGGAAGCACAGAGAGTCCCATACAGGATAAATCCAAGGAGAAATACGCCAAGATACATATTAATCAAACTGTCAAAAATTAAATACAAAGAAAACATATTAAAAGCAACAAGGGAAAAACAACAAATAACACACAAGGGAATCCCCATAAGGTTAACAGCTGATCTTTCAGCAGAAAATCTGCAAGCCAGAAGGGACTGTCAGGACATATTTAAAGTGATGAAGGAGAAAAACCTGCAACCAAGATTACTCTACCCAGCAAGAATCTCATGCAGATTTGATGGAGAATTTAAAATCTTTACAGACAAGCAAAAGCTGAGAGAGTTCAGCACCACCAAACCAGCTCTACAACAACTGCCAAAGGAACTTCTCTAGGAAAGAAACACAAGAGAAGGAAAAAAACCTACAATAGCAAACCCAAAACAATTAAGAAAATGGGAATAGGAATATACATATTGATAATTACTTAAATGTAAATGGACTAAATGCTTCCATCAAAAGACACAGATTGGCTGAATGGATACAAAAACAAGACCCATATATTTGCTGTCTACAAGAGACCCACTTCAGACCTAGAGACACATACAGACTGAAAGTAAGGGGATGGAAAAAGATATTTCATGCAAATGGAAACCAAAAGAAAGCTGGAGTAGCAATTCTCATATCAGACAAAATAGACTTTAAAATAAAGACTATTAGAAGAGACAAACAAGGACACTACATAATGATCAAGAGATCGATCCAAGAAGAAGATATAACAATTGTAAATATTTATGCACCCAACATAGGAGCACCTCAATACATAAGGCAAATACTAACAGCCATAAAAGGGGAAATCGTAACACATTCATAGTAGGGGACTTTAACACCCCACTTTCCCCAATGGACAGATCATCCAAAATGAAAATAAATAAGGAAACACAAGCTTTTAATGATACATTAAGCAAGATGGACTTAATTGATATTTGTAGGACATTCCATCCAAAAACAACAGAATACACATTTTCCCCTAGTGCTCATGGAATATTCTCCAGGATAGATCATATCAGGTCACAAATCAAGCCTTGGTAAGTTTAAGAAAATTGAGGCTGTATCAAGTATCTTTGCCGACCACAACACCATGAGACTAGATATCAATTACAGGAAAAGATCTGTAAAAAATACAAACACATGGAGGTTAAACAATACAGTACTTAATAACGAAGTGATCACTGAAGAAATCAAAGAAGAAATTTAAAAATACCTAGAAATAAATGACAATGGAAACATGGCGACCCAAAACCTATGAGATGCGGCAAAACCAGTTGTAAGAGGGAAGTTTATAGCAATACAAGCCTAACTTAAGAAACAGGAAACATCTCAAATAAACAACCTAACCTTGCACCTAAAGCAATTAGAGGAAGAAGAACAAAAATACCCCAAAGTTAGCAGAAGGAAAGGAATCATAAAGATCAGATCAGAAATAAATGAAAAAGAAATGAAGGAAATGATAACAAAGATCAAAAAAACTAAGAGCTGGTTCTTTGAGAAAATAAAGAAAATTGATAACCCATTAGCCAGACTCATCAAGAAAAAAAGGGAGAAGACTCAAATCACTAGAATTAGAAATGAAAAAGGAGAAGTAACAACTGACACTGCAGAAATACAAAAGATCATGAGACATTACTACAAGCAACTCTATGCCAATAAAATGGACAACATGGAAGAAATGGACAAATTCTTAGAAATGCACAACCTGCCAAGACTGAATCAGGAAGAAATAGAAAATATGAACAGACCAATCACAAGCACTGAAATTGAAACTGTAATTAAAAATCTTCCAACAAACAAAAGCCCAAGACCAGATGGCTTCACAGGCGAAATCTATCACACATTTAGAGAAGAGCTAAAACCTATCCTTCTCAAACTCTTCCAAACTATAGCAGAGGGAGGAACACTCCCAAACTCATTCTACGAGGCCACCATCACCCTGATACCAAAACCAGACAAGGATGTCACAAAGAAAGAAAACTATAGGCCAATATCACTGATGAACATAGATGCAAAAATCCTCAACAAAATACTAGCAAACAGAATCCAACAGCACATTAAAAGGATCATACACCATGATCAAGTGGGGTTTATTCCAGGAATGCAAGGATTCTTCAATATACGCAAATCAATCAATGTGATACACCATATTAACAAACTGAAGGAGAAAAACCATACGATCATCTCAATAGATGCAGAGAAAGCTTTTGACAAAATTCAACACCCATTTATGATAAAAAAAACTCTGCAGAAAGTAGGCATAGAGGGAACTTTCCTCAACATAATAAAGGCCATATGTAACAAACCCACAGCCAACATTATCCTCAATGGTGAAAAACTGAAACCATTTCCACTAAGATCAGGAACAAGACAAGGTTGCCCACTCTCACCGCTCTTATTCAACATAGTTTTGGAAGTTTTAGCCACAGCAATCAGAGAAGTAAAGGAAATAAAAGGAATCCAAATCAGAAAAGAAGAAGTAAAGCTGTCACTGTTTGCAGATGACATGATACTATACATAGAGAATTCTAAAGATGCTACCAGAAAACTGCTAGAGCTAAACAATGAATTTGGTAAAGTAGCAGGATACAAAATTAATGCACAGAAATCTCTGGCATTCCTATACACTAATGATGAAAAATCTGAAAGTGAAATCAAGAAAACACTCCCATTTACCATTGCAACAAAAAGAATAAAATATCTAGGAATAAACCTACCTAAGGAGACAAAAGACCTGTATGCAGAAAATTATAAGACACTGATGAAAGAAATTAAAGATGATACAAATAGATGGAGAGATATACCATGTTCTTGGATTGTAAGAATCAACATTGTGAAAATGACTCTACTACCCAAAGCAATCTACAGATTCAATGCAATCCCTATCAAACTACCACTGGCATTTTTCACAGAACTAGAACAAAAAAATTCACAATTTGTATGGAAACACAGAAGACCCCGAATAGCCAAAGCAATCTTGAGAATGAAAAATGGAGCTGGAGGAATCAGGCTCCCTGACTTCAGACTATACTACAAAGCTACAGTAATCAAGAGAGTATGGTACTGGCACAAAAACAGAAAGATAGATCAATGGAACAGGATAGAAACCCCAGAGATAAACCCACGCACATATGGTCACCTTATCTTTGATAAAGGAGGCAGGAATGTACAGTGGAGAAAGGACAGCCTCTTCACTAAGTGGTGCTGGGAAACTGGACAGGTATATGTAAAAGTATGAAATTAGATCACTCCCTAACACCATACACAAAAATAAGCCCAAAATGGATTAAAGACCTCAATGTAAGGCCAGAAACTATCAAACTCTTAGAGGAAAACATAGGCTGGACACTCTATGACATAAATCACAGCAAGATCCTTTTTGACCCACCTCCTAGAGAAATGGAAATAAAAATAAACAAATGGGACCTAATGAAACTTCAAAGCTTTTGCACAGCAAAGGAAACCATAAACAAGACCAAAAGACAACCCTCAGAATAGGAGAAAATATTTGCAAATGAAGCAACTGACAAAGAATTAATCTCTAAAATTTATAAGCAGCTCATGCAGCTTAATAACAACAAAACAAACAACCCAGTCCAAAAATGGGCAGAAGACCTAAATAGATATTTCTCTAAAGAAGATATATGGACTGCCAACAAACACATGAAAGAATGCTCAACGTCACTAATCATTAGAGAAATGCAAATCAAAACTACAATTAGATATCATCTCACACCAGTCAGAATGGCCATCATCAAAAAACCGAGAAACAATAAATGCTGGAGGGGGTGTGGAGAAAAGGGAACCCTCTTGCACTGTTGGTGGGAATGTAAATTGATACAGCCACTGTGGAGAACAGTATGGAGATTCCTCAAAAAACTACAAATAGAACTACCATATGACCCAGCAATCCCACTACTGGACATATACCCTGAGAAAACCATAATTCAAAAAGAGTCATGTACCAAAATGTTCATTGCAGATCTATTTACAATAACCCAGAGATGGAAACAACCTAAGTGTCCATCATCGGATAAATGGATAAAGAAGATGTGGCACACATATACAATGGAATATTACTCAGCCATAAAAAGAAACGAAATTGAACTATTTGTAATGAGGTGGATAGACCTAGAGTCTGTCATACAGAGTGAAGTAAGTCAGAAAGAGAGAGACAAATACCGTATGCTGACACATATATATGGAATTTAAGAAAAAAAATGTCATGAAGAGCCTAGGGGTAAGACAGGAATAAAGACAGAGACCTACTAGAGAATGGACTTGAGGATATGGGGAGGGGGAAGGGTAAGCTGTGACAAAGCGAGAGAGTGGCATGGACATATATACACTACCAAACGTAAGGTAGATAGCTAGTGGGAAGCAGCCGCATAGCACAGGGAGATCAGCTCGGTGCTTTGTGACCGCCTGGAGGGGTGGGATAGGGAGGGTGGGAGTGAGGGAGATGCAAGAGGGAAGAGATATGGGAACTTATGTATATATATAACTGATTCATTTTGTTGTAAAGCAGAAACTAACACCATCGTAAACCAATTATACTCCAATAAAGATGTTAAAAATAAAATAAAAATAAAATAAAAGAGTCCAAAGGGAAAGGGCAGATCTGTTACAATCAAGGTACCCTTTATTAATCACGAAAAAATAAAAAAGTCTACTTTGAAAGTACAAAAATGTGGAACTTTAGACTGTTTCTCTGCATTCTTGACATAATTCTAATTCTATTCAAGGCAACACAAATACTTCTTACTGACTGGAAGAAAGCTCATATTGAAGGAAAGTTAAAAACCCAGAAAATTATTGCACAGTATCTCTGTTTACAATCCATTGTATGAGAAATCAAAGGAGTCCACACAGAAGGTAATCTCCAAATACCAAATCCTGGGAGAATAGGATCAAATCCATTAGAAAGTTCCAGTGTGCAGCTCTTTGTAAATCTTACATTAACTCACCTGATAAACATGATAACTCAGAAATGACTAATAGGTAAAACTTGTCCACATTCTGTCACTTAAGGGAACACTTTGGCTCATGGAATGTTTTACCCAGATTCTAGGACCTAATGTTATAGAGTTGGACACAATCGACCTTCCATTATTCATGGATTTATATATTTTTAAAAATTTTAACCTTGCTGAGGTATAATTTACATGTAAAATTATAGGATATTTAAGGTGTGCATCATGGTGGTTTGATATATATTGTGAAAGGATTCCCTCCATGCAGTCACTTAACACATCTATCATCTCATGTATTTATCTCTCCCTCTCTCTCTTTTTTTTTGGTGAAAACATTTCATTTCTAACCTCTTAGCAAATTTCAATTATACAAAACAGTATTATTAACCATAATCACCATGTAACCATAGTCACCATGTTTTACATTAGATCATCAGATCTTATTCATCTTATAGCTGAAAGTGTGTTCCCTTTACCGACCTTTCCCCATTTCCCTCACCCCAATGTCCCCCCAACTACTGTTCTACTCTCTGTGTCTATGAATTCAACTTTTTCATGGGTATAGTATCTGAGGGAATTCTAAAATTTCCCCTAATTACAAAGATGGATTCTAAACATCATCAGTCCAATTGTGTGTTATTTTCCACGTTATAGAAAAATACTCTCAGCCAACAATATGTCCAAAGAAGCAGGCCATGACCCAAAAACAGTTACAGGTTAGCATCCAGGAATATTTAGAATTGATCACTTGACTGATGCCTTTCACACACAGAACAACTTACTTTGGCAGCACACACAAAACGGATCTATTTATGGGTAGAAGTCTGACACTGAAATACAGCCATGCAACTGATATAGCAAGCCAGACACCAAGGGCGGTTACATATTTCCAGGAACACAGGGAATGCACATTCGTCAATCTGTGTTCTCAGGTTCAGCATTCATGGGTTCAACCAACTGTAGATGGGGACATTGGATACAGAGGGCTGACTGTAAGGGACCTGAGCATCGATGTGTTTTGGTATCTGCAGGGCCCTGGAATCAATCCCTCGCAGAAATAAAGGGATGGGTGTAACATGTATTTCTTTTGAGCCTGGAGACTTCTTTCTGTGTTCCAAAACACCAGTCTCTCAGTGTGCCCCGATGGCATGAATATCCAACCAGCTCATCAACATGACAACAAACATTCTAACTGTTAACTGTGCCGAAAAGTAAGCTCAGGTCACAAGATTTATTTTAAAAGTATAAAAATAAACAGAACAGGAGCTTCCCTGGTGGCGTAGTGGTTGAGAATTTGCCTGCTAATGCAGGGGACACGGGTTCAAGCCCTGGTCTGAGAGGATCCCACATGCCGCTGAGCAACTAGGCCCGTGAGCCACAACTACTGAGCCTGCTCGTCTGGAGCTTGTGCTCCGCAACAAGAGAGGCCGCGATAGTGAGAGGCCTGTGCAGCGCGATGAAGAGTGGCTCCCACTTGCCACAACTAGAGAAAGCCCTCGCACAGAAACGAAGAACCCAACACAGCAAAAATAAATCAACTAATTAATAAACTCCTACCCTCAACATCTTCTTAAAAAAAAAAAAAGAAAAACAGAACAGTGCTGTCAGAGCTGTGGTTTTATTTTTCATATTTTTGGCTTTAGTTATGTAGCTGAAATTTAATAACAAAAATATACTGAGTTAATCTGTGACAAATTAGTCAGGCTTCTTTTATCTTCTCATTACATATAATTGCACAAGACCAAAGCAGAAGCCTGGTCTTTGTGGAGTACAGTTGTTGGAACGCTTTATAGTGCCTACATCACAGAAGAAAACACCGTAAACCTGTGAGCAGAGATGTGCAAGATTGAAAATAATGAGCAGCTCCGGCCAAGAAGGGCTTTGTTCACATCTCTCAGGGACTCGCTGGCAATAAGTGCAGGAGGTTTTTCTCTGGCCTAGATTGTGAGGGTGTGATTAGCACACCAAAGTCATGCTCTTTGCAAGGTGTGGAGCTCATCTAAGCATGTGACTCACTCTGTTGAATGGGTGGTGGTAGAGATCCCAGAGAGTGTGTGGAGGGCACAGGAGGGGCTGCCCGGTGGTGACAGAGTGGAGGTGTCAACAGGGGGACCTTCAGGTCAACCAGGGGAAAATTATAACCTACCGAGCCTTGGTTCAATTATTTCTTCTGCCATTGAGTCACCACGTTTACACGCGTACACTCTGAATGATAATTTCTGTAATTTTAATAACTGTATCTCCTCTTTAGAACCTTCTGTTAAAAAGAAGACAACAGGCCCAAAATGCAATTGCTCACCTTAAGCCGCATGTAGCTTAATTATAGTTTCATCTCCCCCAGCGATGGAATCTTAAACCAGTCAATCAGGAGCTCCAGGTGAGCACACGTTAGGTCATCTGCCTGAGAGACGCTGGTCTCACCTAGAAGGAGAGTAACCTCGAAATAAGCAGCTAGCTTCTTGCTTCTATAGCTTCTGTGTCCCTGCTCTCTTCTGCCTGTAAAACCTCCTGCCTTGTTTAGGTCTTTAGTGCTCCTTTCTATCTGCTGGATTAGACGCTGCCTGATTCATGAATCACTGAATGAAGCCAATAAGATCATTAAAGTTTACTCAGTTGGATTTTCTCTTTTAACATTTCCAAAGAAGTTCAGTGAAGAACCTCAGGTTACATAAGTCTATGTGAGAAAAATCCGTAAAATTGCTTTGCGTTAGATGTTAAATCCATCTGTTGAAGGACTTTCAGGTTTTGCAAGAAAGGAGGCTTACCCAGGTCCTGGGAAGACATGGAGTGTGAAATTTGGTCTCCTGGAGAATGATGACTAGGCTACAAGCAGCAGACAGAAAAGCAGCCCTGAAATGTGCTGAACCTTCCCTTGCACAAGGAGGCGACTCCTCTGCTGTGGTGAATCTTGGTCAGATGTTGCCATTACCGGGTGACTGACATTTCACCCTGGCCACAACTGAAGAGAAAACTCAACACTGGAGAGAGTCAAACACTGACAAAAGAGGCAGGAAAGAGGGAGGTGAGGGGAACCAGACAGGCCCAAGAGTCCAGGCCAAGGTGGAGAAGAAGAAACATGGAGTGAGGGTGCTTGTTGCAAGATTTCATCTCAGTGAAGAAAATCTAGTTATGTGTCCAGTCCAGTCAACAGGATGCCGTTTGCAAAGGGTCCCAGACTTCACACTGAACATACAAAATAGATACTAAGTATGATGACATTTCATGCCTCTCATGTCCCAGGCACTGCAGAATTTTACATGTAATTATTAATTTAACCTTCAAGCCCATATCATCATGCGTGGTTTTACTAATAAGGAAACTGAGGCTTAGATGGGGTGAGGGGCATGCCCTGAGTCACAGCTCCCACGAGACAGAGCTGAGAGGCACACCAGGTCTGTCTGTAATTCTAAGCTGTGTTACTAGGTGGAGCACGAAGTCAGTCAATGCCCAGGTCTTTATAGAAAATAGAAACTACCTAAACGTAAGTAAAATACTTACATGGGATTTTCTGTAGAAGAAGTTGAGGATTTCATTAACCAGGGCTGTAGTATTACTAAGTTATACGATGTCCTGCTGCACAAGTGCTTTCCCCTCCGTGACTGGCGGGCGGCAGGCAGGCTGAGGCTGCGGCGTCCCCTAGGGACCCTGGCCTGACCTCTGCTGTCCGGGGGGCCCCTCCCCCGTCCTCTCCACTTCTCCCCTCTTCTGCTATGACTCCTTCCACCACCAGCCCCCGCCAGGTGCTCTGTACTCCGCCCCTTCTGCCTGTCGTTTCTCTCTCCTTCACTCGCTTTCCTCTTGAGGTGCCGTCGCTGCCTTTGGTTCCCAATCATGACCCAGTTTTCACATTTGCTCTCTAAATGCTTTGAAGTCTTTGCTTCTCCTGGGTTTTTGTCTGCTCTCAGGATTCCTAAACCTCTGGGAAACCCACTTACCCTGCACCCTTGGTCCCACTGTATGACACGTGTCTGGTCGTCGGCATGGTTGCCACTCTGCAAGTCCTGAGTCCATGGCCGTGCTGACAGGACCCTGGCCGTCACTGTGGCCTTACACAGGTGCTGGCCTCGTAACTCACAGCGCCAGGGATTCTCAGGGTCTGGGGCTCCAATGCAAGGTAGGAAATCATTTCTGATCTTTTTCTTTACTGGGTGGGCCCATGGGAATCAGGGACAGCCATGGAGGGAGTGCAAGGAAAGCCGAGCCAGGTGAGCGCTCAGCCCCTGAGCCGCAGACCTCAGCTGCTCATGGAAAGAACACACTGAAGGAGGGGCTCTCCATTCACTCACCGTCACCGGGAAGCTCTGACCTGAGACTCATCCCTCAGACCCTCCCACGTGGTGAAAAGCAGAAGTGACCATTTCCAGATTCTGTTTAGCAGCGGCTCTGGGCTCCTACGGTACCTGGTTCCCACTGGAAAGAGATGAAAGCAGAGGAAAATGTTACCTTCACTCATTTGCTTTCTTTTGTTTGTTTATTCAATATTTATTGAGCAGTGAAACTTCTTATCAGTAGGGACACAAAAAGGAAAAAGACAAAATCTGTCTCTTTAAGAATCTCGTCTTCTAGTGGGAAAGCAAAGTAGAGAGCATCCTGAGACAGCGGAGTGTCTGCTGTCGCTGGACTCAGAGGAGGACCTGACAGTTTGCCCAGTGGGGGATGTTCGGGAGACGGGGGCTAATCTGCAGGCAGAAATTTGCGAACACCAACCAGCATCCTGGTGGCCCCCTCCTTCTCGTGCACACGCACGTGCTCCAGGCACACTGGCCACTTTGCTGCTGTGAAATCTTTGAGAACCCTCCTGCTAAAGAGTGCTTCCATTTCCCTGGGGCTTTCCTGACATGTGCTACTCCTCCAGAGATAAGAGGCTCATTCTTTTACCGTCCGCATGGGCTCCTCTCACGTGGCCCTTGTTGGCGAGAGAGCTTCCACAGCATCATGGAAAACAGCAGCCCCACCTTTCTCTGACCCCTTGTCTTATTCTACCTTTTCCTGTAACCCCTCTAGCCTCCAGAGATGGACTCTGAGCCCAAGAGGGAGCTGTGGGTGCAGCGAGATTTTTTGGAGGGGGTGGCATCTTCTCCCCACAAGCTCGGCTGGAAGAAAACATGCTGATTTTCAGAGAAAATGCATAAGTATCAATTCCAGGTAAATTGATGATTAAAGGTGAAACAAAAAAACATGAAATCTGTAGAAGCATACATAAGAGAATGTTCTTATAACATCAGGGGAATGAGGAACTTCCTGTAAAAAAATCACAAAAAGTATAAATCATATAGGAAAACCTGGTAAATACCATATTTATTAAGTATAATTAACAATATTACAATTTAAAACTCCTGCTTGTCAAAAGACATCCTAAAAAGAAAGGAAAGAAGAGCCATGAAGTGGGAGGTGATATGTGTAATCAGTGCAAAGAACTTTCAACATAAAGATGAAAAGAAGTCAGAAAGACTTAAACAGGCATTTCATGGAGGATGAAATACAGATGCTGAATGAACACTTAAAAAGATCCTCAGTGTCATTAGTAATAAATTAAATGCAAATTAAAACCACAATAAAATACCATTTCTCACCTCACCCTCCGGGAAACTTGTAAGAAAGGCAATAAAAAGGTTGCTTGCGATTGGGAACAGCAGGAATTGTCACTGCCTGCTCACAGGAATATCAGCTTCTTTCATTACACTGTGTGGCTGGGAGAGCACACCCCTAACATCACACCCAAGGCGTAAAGCTGAGACGTGTGAGCCATTTCCATAGTAGTAAAGGGCCAGAAACACTCGAATATTTATTAACAATAGATTGGATGGATTTAGGGATATTGAAAGTGTTCAACAGAATTCAGTGGAGTACATTTGGAGACCTTTTGGCTTTATTGCCTGATTCATCATGAATCAGGCAACATTCTCTCTAGCACACAGAAAGCAGCTCTGAGAAGTTGTACAAATGAAAAACGTTTGTAGGCAGAAAATAGCAGGAACCAGCTACACAGGCTCAAAAGCTGGAGAGTTAGTGAAGGGAAATCTCCTTTAGGTGAGACAGGGTTCTCTCAGGCAGATAACCCAACTAGTGCTGGTCAGGAGATACCTGATTAACTAGTGCAAGGTTTCCTTTTGGGGGAGCTGAAACTACTTCCGTTAGATCTCAGTTTGGTGATGTGGGGCTTAGCATAAGTGATTCTACTGGAGCTGTTGTCTTGCTTTTTACAACCATATGGACTACTAAAGAGCAGTAAATTAAATTGACTACATGCATCAACACGGATGAATCTGAGAATCCAATGTTGAACACAAAATAACCACTACACCACAAAAGGAAAATCAGTGTGATTCTACTCGTGTAAAGAACCCAAAAGGGAAAAGCCAACGTATTGTTTAGGAATTCATATACATGTGGAAATCTCTAATGAAAGCAAGGGAACATCAGATCGTTGAGACACACAAAGGAATTAGAAGGTTCTATTTCTTAAGGTGGGTGGTGAGAAGATAGGCATTTATGTTGCTATTATTCTGTAAACTATACATTTATGTTACCTGTGCACCTATCTTTCAATAAAAAGCATGCCACACATCAAAATAAAGTCCAAATATCATTTAAATATAAAATTTGATATCATAAATTTCAAGAAGAAAATATAGCTATTACTATAATCTGAGGTGGGGAAGACGTTTCTAAGCTGTTAGGCTCTGAATTTTGCCCATGAATCCATATGTTGAAGTGCTAATCTCCAGTAACCCAGAATGTGACCGTATTTGGAAATAAGGCGTGTAAAGAGATGAATAAACTAAACCGAGGATTTAATGTGGCCCTAATCTGATCTGGCTGGGGTCTTTCTAAGAAGAGGAAATCTGGGCACAAAGAGAAACACTAGGGATGTACACACACAGCACACAGCACGCAGGCTGCCATGTGCAAGGCAAGGAGAGAGGTCTCAGGAGAAACCACACCTCATCAAACCTTGAGCTTGGACTTCCAGGCCCTGGAAGTTTGAGAAAATATATTTCTGTCATTTAAGGCCCCACTCCCGGCTGTGGTATTTTATTATATCCACCCCAGCAAATTAATACCTAAGCATTATCCTGAATGCTAAACCACATACAAAAAGCTTAATGGATTTTAGTACACAACCTTGTTAAACATTTAAATGTCAAAAAGTGAAAGGAGAACTACAAACTCAGAATTCTATTTTTAACATACATGACAGAAGTCTAGTATTCCTAATAAATAGCTCCTAGATATATATAATTAAGTGAAAATTCCAGCAGAAAAATATTGGCAAGAAACATAAGCTGGAACGCTCATGTAAATAAGTATAAATGGTTACTAGAAAATATTCAACCTGTCCATAAAAGCTAGACTGAGATATTAGTTTCTTTTCTATTGAGAAAAGAGTCTTAATATAATATCTCACCCACTAACAGAAACTGTAGCTTTCATCCACTGCAGATCTATAGCCTCTGTAACCTTTCTTGCTTGGCCCTTTGGCAGTACATAAACATTAAAAGGCTTTGGAAACGATTTCTGTTTTGATCCAGAATTTTGAATTCTCATTTCCTGGAATTTATACCAAAAAAAAAAAAAATAGTTGCAATATTTTAACTATCAGGATGTTTATTCTAAAATAAGAAAATATCTTACCTGCTCAACAATAATGATTTGGGGCAACAAAGCACAATTCCTTTTATATCACACCAATATTTAAAATGGAAAGGAAATAAACCAACATATGAAGAGAGATCGTCTCTAAAAGGTAGATTGTCTAGGTGGTGGGATTAGAGGTGAATTTATATGTTTTCTTTAATGTTTATCAATACTTTCAAAGTTTGCTACAATAAATATACAGTATTTTGGTAATAAGAGAAACGTGTAAAAGCTACTTCAAAGGAAACATGAATACACTTGCTGAGTTCTGAGCCGACTTCTGTGAGAAGTGAACTGTGGGTGTGAAGGTCCAGGATTCATGTTGCCTCAGTTAGACTTTTGGTCCCTCACTCACTTGTGATCTTGGCCCAGTAGCTAAAAGCTTCAAGTCTCAGTTTTGCCATCAGGAAAACAAGGAGGTGGTGCTACTGCTTCACAGACTTGTTTCCTGAAAGTAAAGGGCTCAGAGTGGGTGCAGGGGAGGCTGCTTCACATTCACACTCCAGCCACAGTGAAGAGTGGAGGTTCAGCAGGAAGGCTCAGGTCATGGTGGATCAAGAAGAAGAAAGGAGCACTGAGAGATAAAAAGATACACAGCAGGACCAGAATCGGCACTAAGAGAGGTCACCCCTGTGCTTTGGGCAAGCAGATAATAATTATCACCAACTATTCACTTAGATTCTTGGGCATTACTACTTGCCCTTGCATGTGTGCTGATACACACATTGTCTGCGGAATTGTCCACACAGCTCTGTGACATAGTGGTACTGTCACCTCTGTTTCAGAAGCAGGGAAACAAAGAGTTAGAGACAGTAGGTGCCCTGTCCAACATAACACAGAAAGGAAGGAGAGCTCTAGGACTGAGATATCTGTGTCATTCAGGGCCAGCTTGTGTCTTTCCTATGGGCACCTCCATGTCGACTTGGATGAGCCCCCTCTAACACAAGCACAGTTCAATTCAGCCTTGGGGAACTGTGAAAGGTATTGGTCTCCCACTTATAAGCTTAATCTTAATTTTGTAAAATAAAACAAATTATAAAACTTTAGTTAAGACTTCCCTGGTGGTGCAATGGTTAAGAATCTGCCTGCCAGTGCAGGGGACACAGGTTTGAGTCCTGGTCCGGGAAGATCCCACATGCCGCAGAGGAACTAAGTTCATGCGGCACAACTACTGAGCCTGCGCTCTGGAGCCTGCGAGCCACAACCACTGAAGCCCGTGAACTCTAGGGCCGGTGCTCCACAACAAGAGAATCCACTACAATGAGAAGCCCGTGCACTGCAATGAAGACCCAATGCAGCACACACACACACACACACAAACAACTTTATTTAAGTACTAAATAAAATATTGCTTTCACTTTCCACTAGGTATAATAAGAAAGAGAAAGAAGCAAAGTGAGTTTACATAAAGCACATTGGGGTATAAGGGAATTCTTTCTCTGGTTAACCTCTTGTCTTCTGCCTGTGGGCCAGCTGCCTGCTTCTGGATGCTCATCTTTGGGGACTACGCCCAACTCCCGGGTGAGACGCAGATGCACACACCTCTGGAGGCTGCTTCAGCATCTCCTTCTCTGAACTCAGATGGTCTAGAGGCTCTAAAGCATCTGCCCACTCACTGCTCCCTCTCTGTCCTCTCAACAGAGGGGTTTCAGAATGGACTTTCTGAGGAAACATTGTCAGTGTGACCCCTCCTCTTTCTAACTCCTTGACCCAAGAGAACTTCAGTCTCCAGTGTTATAATAAATCTCTCCTTTGATAAAAGATACACTCCCTTACCTGTATTAGTCTCTTATTGCTGATATAACACATTATCAAAAGTTCCTTCTCTTACAGTCCTGGAGTCAGAAGTCCAAAATGGGTCTCACTATGCGGACATAAGGTGTGAACGGCGCTGTGTTCCTTCTGGAGGCTCTGGAGGAAGGTCTGTTCCTTCACCAGCTTCTAGAGGCTGCCACACTTCTTGCTTGTGGCCCCAGCACCCACAGCACGCCCACCTCAGTCACGTCCTCACATCTCCTCCACCTGTGACCCTCTTAACTCTCTTGTTGACCTCCGAGGACCTATGTGATCAAAGTGCACCCTCAGAAATAACCCAGGAGGGTCTCCCTAGGTCAAGATCTTTAGTTTTTTTTTAAAAAATGTTTATTGCATTATAGTTGGTTTACAATGTTGTGCTAGTTTCTGGAGTAGAGCAAAGTAATCCATATATATATATATATATATATATATATTCAGATTCTTTTCCGTTGTAAGTTATTGCAAGATATTGAATATAGTTCCCTGAGAAATACAGTAGGTCCTTGTTGTTTATATACCTTATATACAGTAGTGCATATATGTTAATCCCAAACTCCTCATTTCACTGTCCCCCCTCTTTCCAGAAAGAGGTAACCGGAAGTATGTTTTCTGTGTCTGTGAGTCTATTTCTGTTTTGTAAATGAGTTCCTTTGTATCACTTTTTAGATTTCATATATAAGTGTCTTTCTCTGTCTGACTTACTTCACTACGTATGATAATCTCTAGGTCCAACGATGTTGCTGCAAATGGCATTATTTCATTCTATTTTATGGCTGAGTCATATTCCACTGTATATATCTATGACATCTTTTTATCCATTCCTCTATTGGATATTTAATTTGCTTCCATGTCTTGGCTATTGTAAATAGTGCTGCAATAAAAATATGGTGCATGACTCTTTTTGAATTATCGTTTTCTCTGGATATACGCCCAACACTGGGATTGCTGGATCTTATGGGAGTTCTATATTTAGTTCTTTTAAGGAACCTCCATACTGTTCTCCATAATGATTGTACCAATTTATATTCACACCAACAATGCAAGAGGGTTCCATTTTCTCCACACCCTCTCCGGCACTTATTATTTGTAGACTTTCTGATGATGACCATTCTGACTGCAGTGAGGTGATACCTCATTGTAGTTTTGATTTGCATTTTTTTAGAATAATTAGTGAAGTTGAGCATCTTTTCACATACCTATTTTCCATGTGTATGTCTTCTTTGGGGAAATGCAAGATCCTTACTTAATCCTTAGTGACATTTACAAAGTCCCTTTTGTCATGTAACGTAACATAGTCACAGGTTCTGGGGATTAGAACAGTTATATTTGGGTGGAGGGAGGTATTATTCTGTCAACCCCACTACCCTTTCTGCGCAATCTCAAGGCACATTATCTTATACAATCAACTAGCATTTTGACAACAGTTGAGAATATAATCAACTACTAAAATAATAAAACAGTGGGATCAGTGTGTGTCAGAATAGACTGGCCTAGAACAATGGTTTCTTAATTTTCGGTGGCAAAAAAAGGGGAGCATTCTGTGTGGATACCGTCTTGCCAGGGCAGAGAGGTTTCTTGGAGGACGAGGTGGGGTCTGCACAGCCAGGGATGAATCAGGAGGGGACCATGGGAAACACAGGCACAGAATCCAATGGACAGCTAGGCCAAGCTACATAGAAAAATCTTAAAGGGTTTTACTACACAACATTGTTCAAGTCTTATAGGTCAAGAAATAAGAGGAGAACTACAAAGTCAAAATGTTATTTATAACATGTTTCACGGAAGTCTGATATTCCTAATAAATAATTCCTACAAATATATAATACTATAAACATTGTAGCAGAAAAATTGACATGATACATAAGTGGGAATATTCAAATGAAGAAATAGAAATGGTTACTAGAAAAAAGCAAAGGAAATCAACCTATCTGTATAAATTTAGACTGAAATATTTTCCTTTATGTTAAGAGAAAAGAATGTTTTTATATAATATCTTACCCACTAACAAAGACTCTAGCTTTCATCCATGAAGACCTGCATGCCCTTCAAGTTTTTTTCTGATTGGCCCTTCTGCAGTACATGCAAATCAAAAGCCTTTAAAAGGTTTTCTGTTTGGCCTAGAAATTTCTGTTGTCATTTCTGGGAAATTATAACAAATAAATAATTAGGTATAATATTTTAACTATCAGAATGCTTACTCTAAGCTGAGAAATAATCTTTAGTGCTCAGCAATAAGAATTTGGGGAAACAAATCTAGTACCTTCTATATCAGGCAAATATTTAAATGGAAAGGAAATAAAACAAGAGAGATCCTCTCATACAGGTAGATTTTTGAGGTTGTGAGTTACAGGTGAATTTAAATATCTCTTTCATGTTTATCAATATTTTTAAAGCTTGCTACAATAAATATAAAGAACTTTGGCAATAAGAGAAATCTGTTACAAGAACTTGAAGACTACTTCAAAAAAAAACACCAGTACAATCACTAAGCTCTGAGTAGCACAAGAGGTGAACTTCCTGTGGTTGAGAGGGCCCAGGAATCAGACTTGCCTGGATTTAAATCTTGGTCACTCACTCATTCACTCTGCGATCCTGGCCAAGTTACTAAAGCACGAAATTTCAGTTCTGTGTTCTCGAAAATCAGGAGAATATTTGTGTTGCCTCAGTGCTTTGTTACAAGGATTAAATAAGATTCTGAAATTTAGGGTTCAGGTGGGCACAGAAGAAGGCTACTTCCGGCCCACCCTCCAACCACATACAAGGGAAAGTGGAGTTTCAGCCAGAAGTCATTAAGTCCCTTTGGATCAAGGGGGATGGAGAAGTAGAAACAAGTCAGGAGCGAGGAGAAGGGTCCAAAGCAGGAACAGAATCCAACGCTAAGACTGACCACCTGTGGCCCGTTTAGACAAGTAACACATAATTATCTTAAATCAGTCATAGGGCTTATCAGGGATTGCTATGTGCCCTGAGATATGTGCTAATACACACATTACTTCATGTAATTCTCCACACAGCTCTATGACGTGATAATATTTTCATCTCTGCTTTAGAAATAAGGACAGTGAGGCATCATCCCTGCTTCCACATGGACGCCCGGTGCTCAGCTGCTGGTTAGGTGCAGATGCAGAGACTTTAGAAAGCTTCTCAGCATCTCCCTCTCCCACTCAGAGGCCCTCAGACCTCCTCAGTCAGGTGCTGGGCACACAGCTGCTCCCCTTGGTGCCCTGAGGCTCCCCTGCTCATGATCCGCTCTTTCATCACAGGAGAGGGGCTTCTGCAATGATTTCTTTGAGGAAACATTATCAGTGTCACCCCTCCTCATTCTAACTCGCAATACAAGGAAATTACACTAACCAGTGTTATAATAAAACGGCTTAAAAAATAAGAAAAGATACACTTCCCTACATGTATTTGTTTCCTATTGCTGATATAACAAATAACACAAGTTCCTTCTCTTACAGTCCTGGAGTCAGAAGTCCAAAATGGGTGTCACTGTGCGGACATCAGGTGTGAACGGCGCTGTGTTCCTTCTGGAGGCTCCGGGGGAAGGTCTGTTCCTTCACCAGCTTCTAGAAGAGGCCACACTCGTTGCTTGTGGCCCCAGCACCCACTTCACTCCCGCCTCGGTCACGTCCTCCCGTCTCCTCCACCTGTGACACTCTTAGCTCTCTCTTTCATTTCCAAGCACCTGTGTGATCACAGTGCACCACCGCAAATAACCCAGGAGGGTCTCCCCAGATCAAGACCTTTAACTTAATCACCCTACACAAGTCCCTTTTGCCAGGTGACTTTACATCTTCATACTGGGGATTGGGGCCTGGACAACTTGAGGGGCCATGTTTCTGCTGGCCACACTCCCTTCTGAGTCACTTGAAAGGACATTTTACATAATTGAAAATTTTCTTCACAACACTTTACAATACAACTAAGTACTAAAATATGAGTTACAGATAGTCAAACAATGGGGGTAATCAGCGTGCGTCATAATAGATGGATACAGAATAATGCTTTGTTAGTTCATCACCAGCAAGAAGCAAGGCGTGCACACTATATTGTGGCAGGCTGTCAGGGCATCTTCATTGAGGACAAGATGGGGAGGCCAGGTGGGGTGTGCACGGCCAGGGATGAGCCAGGAGGGTCATAGAATGCAATAGAATGTCATAGAATGCAAGCATAGAATGCAATGCACAGCTAGCATTGCTGCGGGGTGTAGGCAGGAGGAGCCCAAGACATTAGGGTGGCGGCTGGGTGGGCAGGGTGCAGCTGTGGGTGTGGGTGCCCCTGAGATGCTGAGGAGGCTCACTTCAGTTATTTGCGCAAGTACCCCACCCTCTTTAACACCTAGTCTCGCCCTGGTGTCCCGATCTAGAGTCCATTCAACACAAAACACAGCAGCCTGTTGGGACCAAAGAGGGAAATCCTGGCCACTGGGGTGAAGGAGGTGGATATGGAAACAAAGGTGTTAAAAGCAGGAAAGTTGCTTTCACTTTAAGGCCAGGAGGCTGGGAAGAGGGGAGGGAGCAGGGACACAAGGGCCGGCACTGGTGACGTCTGGCGGCCCTTCTTAGATTGTGTCCCCTCCACTACCGGGAACACCCCCAGACTCTGAAAACTGTTGAGGGGCAGAGGCTGGGTGGGTTTGAGTTCCTGGGGTGAGAGCCAGTGTGCCCTGAAGTTCGGGGGTGTGGGGAGGAAGGTACAGAAGGAGAGGGGGCTCCAGGCTCTCAGGCACCAGGGCCAGGCGGCCTCCAGCTTTCTGTGTGAGAAGGCTGAGGACACGCTGGCCTTGGGGGCTTCCTCAATGTCGGGGGTTAGTCTTTCCTGGAGCCTGGAGCTGGGGCTGTGCATGCGGAGGCGTCCTGGGGTGGGAGGGGTCCCTGCGATGGTGGGTGCAGCTGCTGATTTGCAGGTGCCTGCAGCCCCTCCCCCGCTGTCCCCAAGGTTCCTGGAGCTGCCGCCCGCGGTCCATTACCTGCAGGGTGGTGAGGATGGTGCCCCGGGCATGAGGCCCCCGAGATCCATGAGCTCTGGGACAGGTCCACGTCCCTGGAGAAAGAGGACGGCTCTCAGGCAAGAGCAGCTGTGTCCAGGAAAATCATCAATAAACAATCTATCACAGGAATAGAAAACAATTGTATGTGGGCCAAAGTGAGGCCTACAGACTGGAAGCCAGCCGCTCGGATAGCTCTGAGGTTTTGCTGCTCAGATGCAGGGTTTCCAGCACAGCTGTATGTCTCCTGAGAAGAAGAATATCAACCAAGTCAGGGATACAGCCCTTCGAGGGAAAAACGAAACAAAACAAAACAGAGACTAACAGGTGCCCAGCGAGACAGCATGCCCATGGCACCTGGAAAGGACAAAGTGCCATGAAAGGAGGACCAGCATAGGCATCTTAGGACCCGGGGCATTTCATTTGTATTTTTAACACCAACATTCTTTACTTCTGGTCAATGCGTCCTTTTCCTTAACAACGAAAGCAGATGCTCAGTGTCTGTTCCGTGGGCCACAAACAGGCTGCTCTCATGAGCGGGACATTCAAGGTAAGTCACACAGAGGCCACAATGACCATCAGCTGTTGCACAGGTCACTGCCTTCTGCTCCTCACGCCTCCCTCGGGGGTGGCGGCCGGGAGGGACGAGGAGTGACTAGAGCAGAGCAGCCCGAGGCCAGGGCGCCCAGGCAGTTCTGGCTGAGCTGCGTGGAGCCTGGGGCAGGGACTTCAGGCTCCGCCCACACCGAGGGTCTCCTCCCAGGGCCGGGGGCGGGGGCACAGCCTCCGGGGCCCTGGGCCGGTTGGGGCTCACGAGTGAGTCCACCTCTAGGTCTCCTGGCTTCCAGGCTACAGCCACAGGGCCGGCACTGCGGCAACAAGGCAGGAGCCAGCAGATGCCTTCTAATCCTTCATGTCTGGTGTGAGGAGCCCAGATTTCCCATCTCGGGCCAAAGTTTTTGTGTGTGTGTGTGTGTGCACGTGCGTGTGCTTGTGTGTGTGTGTGGCTTTTTCATAAAGTTAAATTTAGTCAATTTGAAGAACTGCCTCTTCCTATGAGATCTGAATTTTCCTGTATTTAATTGTTAAAATGCTCCCTCTTCTTTTTTTTTTTTTTTGGTAGGTAATGATAAAAGAAATTTCCACATGTTGAGGTATGGGATGTTATTCTGGCTTATACACGAATTAACTTAAATTTCATGCAGCTGAAATAGCCTGTGTGTGGCCTATCAAACATACATTATACACCTGCTTTAATTATTGCAGAAAAGGACACATTGACCAAAAGTAAAAAATGATCATGTTAAAACTAAAGATTAAATGTCTCTCTTCCTGGGACACCAATGTTCGTCCTCATTTGATGATGAGACTCCCTTCCCTGGTGGTGGACCATGCTGACTCGCTCTGTACATGCTGATCTGTGTTTTCTGTTGTTGTTTTTCTCCAAATGCATCCCTAACTTGTTTAATGTTCTTTGTTCTGAGAAGACATAAAACTGTGCTGGAAACAGTGTTTCTCGAGAACAGTTTCTCAGAGTAATCTTGTAACAGGGAAGAACAAATCTGACTCCATATTAGATCTGTTTCTTTAACTTTAATCTTTGTATTCGGTTGCTGGTGCTTAGAGTTAAGAACGTTGCCCATAGCCTGAAATAGACAGGGTTGCCCATTCTCAAGACTCTGACCTTTAAGAGTATAACACTTTTCCATTCATATAGCCATAAACAAGTTGCAGAAAAGAGAATAACACTTGTTTTGTTGGAGGTTTACAGGAACATCGTGACCTGACCTACATGCACAAAGGATTCCTGCACCAAGAATTTTGCAATACCAACCATGCTCCTCCCTCACCTGGCCTTTCAAAATGCTTTGCTGAAATGCTTCGGGGAGTTTGAGTTTTCTGGGGGCATGAGCCACCTGTCTCCTTGTGTGGCCCTGCCATAAACCTTCGTGTGCTCCACACTTGGATGTTTCAATGTTTTTGGTCTCACTGTGCGTTGAGCAAAGGAACTTGCCTTTGGTAACAACCTGAGAAGACGGCTTCTGAGCTGGTCCTCAGTTTGATTCAAATAAAACACTTTTTAAATCTTATTATAGATTGTTTATTGATTATTTTTGTTTATAGTAATATAGGTATTATATTTTAATTCAACTATAATTATGGCATAGATATAATTTTATATTGTGTTTTCTTCACTCAGTGCTTTATCTTCTGCATTTATAAATATGATGATTGATTTTCAAAAACTACTTTGGAATTCAAACAATTAATTCAAAAATACTTATTTCATAATACAATAAGCAACAAAGCTGACCCTTAGGAAGGAGAATCAAGCTTTGCTTTCTCAAAGTCATGCAGAATAGATTTTTCTAAGGTTCAGAATTGTGTAAAATATTTTTTAATAATGCAGAGACTCTGAAATATATGGCCTTCTAAAGTTCCAGAATTGACAATGTTTTAAATGTCAATTTTCTTTTATAAAGTGCCAACTTTTCTTGGTAGACTAGTGGCAAACATTTTGTAATTATACAATGTGTAATCCCTTATGCACGTATTCTATTTTGCAGTGTATTTTTATTGCCTGCATTAGAATGTACAGTTATATGAAGAGAAGGGCATTGTATCATTTACAATTAAATCCTCATAAAAGTGTAAGTTCTGAACTATGAGATGGACTCAGTAAATATTTGTTAATAATTGAAAATTGAATCCATGAACATATGTGATTTATATGATTCTTCTCCTGCATGACACATTTATGGCCTTGATTCCTGAGTGACATTTTCCCTTTAGGGATCAGATGGATACTCTAGTCTATCTCCCTTCTTTCTGTGTGTGTGTGTGTGTGTGTGTGTGTGTGTGTGTGTGTGTGCGCGCACATGCACACACACATGCATTCACAGGAGCACATACACCGACAAATGTTGCCCCAACATCCTGTGCTTTATAGACCCTTTGAATACATCATGCCTTAAGTCATTGGTCTTCAATTGACCTCAGTGTTATAATGAATGTTTTGGCCAACAAAGAAAAAGCAATTGATCTAAAGACGGGGACCTAGCCTCTCCCTAACTAGCTTTCTTGCAGGTTTAACTTACAAAATGGGCTTTCTCTGTATGCTCATCTTTCTCCAAGCACTTTCTGTTTTGAGGATTATTCATCTAGAGCAAAGAGTAGATCTTTGGCGGGCAGACTTACAAATGGAGCTCTGAGGGGCAGTGCTTTATGTTTCCATGAATTAGTACATTCAAGCCTGCTGTTCTAAAACAATCTGGAAATGGATTGCTCCATGTCTGCCAGTTTCTCAGTACAGAGATAGGTATCTGCCCTTCTTGTGAGAAAAATCCTTTGGCTCCAAAATTCTAATATAGGGGATAAACCACTGCCTGACTCTGAGTTCTTGGAATTTTTCTGTCCAGGTACACACAGTTCTCCAGGAGTAGCAGCCTTGTAAAAGAGTAAATTAATTTATAATTTTCTTTTAATTTATGAGAGAAATGATACATTAAAAATTGAAGTAACAGGATTAGTTGAATTAATGCTGACTCTGAGTTCTCTGTGTGTGCTGAGACTGGAGCTCCAACTGAAGGCTCTTCCACCATGAGTACAGGTGTAGGGTTTCTCTTCACTTGAGTGTCCCTGTGGTTTAAGAAAGAGAAATTCTAGCTGAAGGCTCTACCTCATTGATTGCAGATATAGAGTGTCTTTTCTTGAGTTCTCTGGTACATATAAATGTGAGAGCAGCATCTAAGAGTTCTTCCACATTTATTATATTTATAGGGCTTCTTCCCAATGTGACTTCTCACATGATGTCCAAGGTCATGGCTTTGTCTTATGTTTTCCCACATGATGACACTCACAAGGTTTCCTCTCCAGTGTGAATGAGTCCACGACTTTGAAGTAACCAAGTTTCAACTGAAAGCTCTTCCATATTTATTCCAGACATAGAACTTCTCTGCTATTTGAGCTCATATATGTGAATGAAAGTTGGCCTCTGATGAAGGGTCTTCCACATTCACTTCGTTTTTAGGGTTTCTCTCCAGTGTGATTTTTCATGTGTGTAAAGGCAAACCTCCAGCTGAGCTATTTCTCACTGTCATAACATTTGTAGGGGTCCCTCCAGGGTGAGTTCTCTCATGCCATCTAAGTTTAGAGCATTGACTAAAGCTTTCCCACATTGATAGGATCTATATGGTTTCTCTGCAGTATAATTCACCTTATGTTATTGATACTTAAAAAAGGAATATTGGCCAAAGACTCTTCCAGATTAGTGACAAGTTGAGGATTTTTCTCCTGTGTGAATTTTTGGTGTATATAAAGGTGAAGGCTCTAGTTGAATTCTTTCCCACATTCATAGCATTTATAGGGATTCTCTCCTGTTTGAGTTAATACCTGTGAAATTCACGTTGTTGCATGTGAAATCTCCTCACATGCATTACATTCCATGAACTCTCCTCCAGAGTGAAGACTCTGCTATGTGCAAGGAAAGGAGAGCCTGTTACAGATGTTCACACACGTCCATGTACTCTTTCTCTATGTACTGGCTCTAGTCTGCTCTCTCACTGGTAGTCTTCTTTTAAAGTAAACTGCCCATGTTCATTCTCTTCACATGCAGTGTTACTTGGTGAATTCACACTGATTTTCTATTTTGCAGCCTCTCGCCTGCATAACTTCCTGATTAAATTTTAAGTCTTCTTTATTTTTCACACGTTATATACATGAGCTATGTTGAGGCAATTCCACTTTTATTGAAACTGAAGTTCCAGTTTGTCTTCAGGGAAATGTTATTCTAAAATTTAAAGTATTCCAAATATTCTACTGGGACACAATTTATGCTCAGGCATTTTATCCATCAGCAGATTGTCATGAACTCCTATTTTATCCCATTACCAGGTCTCTTATGTGACGACTGAGTTCATCCCCAAGAAACATACCATTGACCTGCAGATAAATGGGTCCTTCCTGAACGCATGCTGTGTTGGTATCATTTCATGTTTTTTAAGGTCACTTTCCATGTCTGAGAAAAAGAGAAAAGAAATAGCTACAGTCACTTAGGGGAAGGAGAATTTTGCAAATGCTCACAAGGCTAATGTAAGTATGTGTCAAGTATTGGCTTTAACACAGAGAAAAGATGTGAAATGGAGGAATATAGCAACAATTAGATACATGATATAGAACATTGATGATGTATACTATTTTTAAGAGTAAAATGACTGAAAAATAAAATGAAGGTGGGATATCAGGGAGATTAAGACACAGTAAATCAACAAAAGTGAGAGACTGAAACAAAAGTTGCTACATGAATAATAGTAACAGAAAGAGCACTTTCTCAGAAGCCAAGGAATGTACATAAAGTTAGATGAATAGAGATTAATGTGCTCAAAGAATTAGGACACCATTGGAGTGGTATTTCTGCATTGGCCTTACAAGGTGTGAGAAGACTTCTTCTTCAAGGAAATCTGCAGTTGACATTACAGGTCCTGTTCTCTCACTGACCAGGCCCCTCTCCACATAGAATCTCAAGAGCCTGGAGCCCACCTAGAGCTGGGACTCTGGGAATCCTCTTTCTTCCTCTACACCTCTTCTCCTGATTACGGCTGGGAAATCACATCTACTTGTAGAGGCAAAAACCATTTGTGGAAAAATGTATATGGATTTGGAGTTCTGATTTGGGATCTGCGTGTGGTCTTCAGGTTCACATCAGGAGGAGAAGCAAGGCCAACAAGAAAGAGCAGCACAGGGAAGGGCGTCCTGAGCTCTGGCAGCACCACCAGCCCTTCCCCAGAACAGAAGGACGCTGACCATTGCTTCAGATGTTAAGGAACTGTCTGTTGATGTGTAGGTCCCAGGACTTTGACAGGTGGCTAATTCCTAAAAACATGCTGGGCTTTCTGGTTCAGGCTTCTCCATGCCCAAGAGTATCCAGAGGTGATGGCTGAGGGTGACTGCACTGGGATAAGGCAGCTGTGTGTATCAAAAGCTCAAACGCTTCTTGAGGCCAAGTCCAATATTTCTCTGGGCTGACTTGGCATATGTCTTTCAAATGCATCACAGAGATGTGCACACTCTGAATGCACAATAGTTTTCATGATTAAGGAATATCACATAAGTGGTGTGAAATAACCAGCACATTCTATGACAGAATATAAGTTCTGAGTTCCGGGCTAGCAATTATAATATTTGTACTTGAGTATTTATAAATAAACCCTGTGTTCCACCAATTTTTATTAAATCTACAGATAACACAAGGCAAGAAATATCCATCTTCTGCCACTAATCAGTTTTGATTGTGCGCAAATTATTTCCAGTTTTGAACTTCATAATTTTCAGGTGTGAATAAGTTTCATAACCTCTTGAGAGAGTTGAGTGATTACATGATCTAATAGGTAAGTGCTTCTCACATAACAAAAACCAATA